>NW_003803553.1:24036-236427 GCF_000255335.2 Galendromus occidentalis
ACGCTCGTTCCACGCTCACCTTACAAGGAAGCGGCGAGCCGAGCCCGAGGTCGTTGACGGAAGTGATCACAGAGTTGGGGAGCCGTTCTACGGAGTCGCTGCTCGTCTAAGCGTCACATTTTCGGATCGAAGGACCTCTAAGTAATTGTTGTCGCTTGGACGGAACTTTCTTCGAGCTCTTGAAGTCTGAGCATGGCGCCTGCTCCTCGCTGTGTTCTGGTTTTGACAGGTGGGCTGGTGTTCGCCGGCGGCTGACGCCAAGCGAGAGATCTGTGCTCCGATCGAGGAAGACAACGCCCGGATGTCGATCCTGTTGTCACTCACCTGAGGTAGTTTCCTTGATCTGGTGATCCGACGCCACAGGGAACTTGTCGATGCTTCCGTGAGTGAGATTCGGTCCATGAACATTGAGTATGGGGGTTTCCATCGATGCGTTGCTCAAGCTATCCGCGGAGCCAGGAATGCTCGATGTTTGGCGTCTCAGCGATGGGAACTTATGGAGTTTGTGCGCACTTTTCAAAGAGTTCCCATCGACTCCGTTGTCCTCACCGGAATCGGACGACAGTCGAAACATGGGCGTCGATATGGACTTCTACGACCAGACGATTCTCATACCGCTTGCCTTGAGAATGTATCTTTAGCCATCAAGCGCGGCGGTCCGAGACATTCCGCGTACGTTGTCGAAATTTCATGCAGACCTTTCGGAGACAGTCCTCGATCCTGGGACTTAGTTCTGCGCTCGCGTTCAGCTCTGAGAGGCCGCTCGAGAGGCGACCGTGCGTTGGCACGTTTTTGAGAATGGAAGAAGCCCAAGGAAGACCTTTCTGCTCGCTCGAGAACCTAGGGTACAAGACGCGCTCTTTCAGTCCTGCGGAGTGTTTCAGCGTCTGGATAACGGCGCGAGGTAGATTATCATTGAGAATGCACTCAGGGACATCGGGGACCCTGACCGAAACGTCAGCAGGAGGTATCGTTACACTCTGTTGAGCTCTGTCGTTGGGTGCCGCGCGTAAGCCTGATCCAGCGCTCGCGATGATTGAGCTCTATCTCGGTTGCGCCACGGAGAGCCTCCGTTGAGTGGATTGGTGCACCCGGACAGCCTCCGACGAAACATTTTCTTCCTGCTACTTTTCTCGCGAGGTCCATGTTAAGAGCTCACCGGTAGATTTATGTCCTCGCTTCCTTGATGAGTGGACACGAGTTGCATTTTCAGTGACCACGACCCATATTTCGGTTCCTCGCTTACCTGATGAGGGTAATTGCGTGGGGCATTCGCGGAATTCAAGGAAGCCAGGAGCGACTTCCGTCACGACAGGACATCAGGAGAGCGGCCGATGTGTACGTACGTACGTACGAACGATTGCATTGTCGTAGTCGCCGATCCGAAAGTGAGGGCTCCGTAGAGGTAAGGGTTCGCGTGAGGAGAGAGGGTGGTTCAGGGGTCAGACTCCTGAAAGCCACCAAGCAGACAAGCAGCATGATCGAGAAACTCGCACTCGGAGCATGACGGGGGCCTGAATCCTCGTTAACGCGTGTTCCAACGCACATTATATCGTACAGGGCATACCACTGAGGTCATCGGTACGAGGTACGAGGATGCTCCCCTCTCAGGACGTCCGCGAACAGCCATCATCGCCGCTAGCGATGGGAAGACGCCGAAGTATGAGACTTCAGACTCGATATGGACGATATCGTGATCGCGTTTTTCGAGTGTTAGAGCTTCTCAAGACCAAGTGGATCGAGTACGTCCTCCGACGGGATCCGTCATCGAACGGGCTCATAGCAGTTCGCGACCGAGTCCGCCTTCCCAGTCTTGGCTGAGTCCCCGCCTCCGCTGGGATCCTCGCCTATCATGGAACCACTCTCTTGGTACCTGTGTTCGCACAGAGTTGCGCAAGGAGCGCAAACGACGGTACTCTCCATCGACGTTGGGGACTGTTCAGCCCTAGAAATAAGCCTATGACGACAGCTCAGGTTTACACACTGGCGAGTCGGAAATCAGGAAAACATCACGGAGCTCAACACTGAAGTAGGAGTCAGCAGAAAAAGCTCGACTCCTGGGTGGAATGGAGCAGGTGATCCTTAACGGAATCGCGACTCCGCCGCTGATCTCTAAGTCGAGTCACCAATATGCCCGACCGAATCTTCGACGGCTAGCGCTATCCTCATTCCAAAAAAAGACAGCGACAGGTACTTACTTTTGGCGAGTGTGGTGCCAGTGGGTATACATATCTTGTTCCAGCAACGTCTCGACTCTAAGCTCTGGAATTCTATAACCTTCAAGCCGCGGGGTCTTCTCTCTTCATACTCCCTCGAAGCAAGAGTGACAATGAGATCTGACGTACTGACAGATGGATAGCGTCATCGAATTCTGCACCTCGGAGTATGCCTCGCGATTCTTGCTGTTTCGGAGTAAAAGGATCCTTCGTGCCGCCAGGAGAAACACATTTTCCGCGGTCGTCACGGAAGCCAGCGAGAAGTTTTAAATTCACTCCCGTCCCCCACAACAATGATGGGATTGACGTCGATTCAGTCGAGTTTCAGAGATCCAGAAGTAGGTTCCAGGGGAAAAAATTCGAGACGAACAGATAAGACAATCCTGTGAAGTTGTTTATTTATCTACACCTTTGATATTCGGGAAGAGCTTCGTCTTGAATTCCACCTTGTTGACTTTGCCCAGTGCGTTTCTGGGTATACTCTCGACAATCACTAACTCATTCGGTACAGAGCTTGGGGGTACATGCTTGGCACAAAACTCTTGAACTTGCGACAAAACCAATCCTTTCGGAGTGACTATAGCAGCAACGATCTTCTCTCCGTATACCACGTCCGGAATACCGAAGACAGCTGCTTCTGATATCTCTGGGTGCTGGAGAAGAGCTCTCTCCACCTCGAGAGCAGATACCTGTCGGAGATCATACGTAGAGACGACGAGAGCATAATCTGGAAGTTCACGAGTTGTTCATTCGAGCTGCTGTACTTACTTTATAGCCTCCGCGTTTGATTATATCCACCGAGCTTCGCCCCAAAATTTTGAATGCTTCGCCATCGAACGAGGCGATGTCACCTGCAAGGTCCGGGAAATGAAGAGCCTCAATCGAGGACATGCGTGAGCTCATCGGCATCCCCCAAGGTAAGTGAGATCTTCACGCACCGGTGATGAACCAGCCGTCATGTGTGAAACTCTTTTTCGTCTCCTCCGGTCTATTGAAGTATGAAGAGAAGACCTGCGGTCCCCTTATCAGGAGATCGCCGTTTCCCCCCTCCTCGTACTCGATGGTCCTGGTAGAATATTTGTCCTGGAAACCCACCGGATGTCAGAAAAAGGGACGGCGTGAAAAGTCTGATGAGAGAAAACGCCAGACCATAGAACTCACCGCTTGGATCAATGTCTTAAGACCTCCCTTCGAATAAGCATCGCGTCTCGAGATCCTCACTTCGATCCCAGGGAAAGGACGTCCCACGAAACCTACTTTCCTACCCTCCTCTGCCAAGGGGTTGCCGAGTCCCATGCCGAACTCGGACATGCCGTACCGTTCCAAGAGCATGTGTCCGGTCAACTCCCGCCACGCTTCGAGTATCGAGTCGGGAAGCGAAGCCGACCCGCAGGTGCATAAGCGAAGCTTCACTTGCAGGAGATCTCTGATGGAAGCTTTTTCTCCAGACGAAAGGAAGCGTTCCCTTGCGAAATCGATAAGTTTCGCGTACGTCGTGGGCACGCCCATAAGAACATTGACGGTGCTGTCTTCCCGCAAAAGCTCTCTCCAAACCTTTGGAAGAAGAAAAAATTCCATTATTATCTCCGTGACTTTGACGAGGAGGAACAACAAGGCGAGCCACCCCATGATAGTAACGGATCACCTCTGTCGCGAGACATGTAGACTCGGTCGAGCGAACCCCGTCGTGTGTGGGAGTGGAATGGAGCTACTCATGTAGGAACTCACCTCATCCGGCGAGAATTTGGGCAACATGCGGACCTTGGCCTGCGCATACAGGGGCGCCATGAGTGCGTTCACGATTCCGTGAACGTGATGCAGCGGTAAATGATGGAGAACCGTATCGTCTGCGGTCAATGCCCATTCCGAGACTACCGCCGCAGTCTGAGGGAACATCCATTGATTTCAGGACGGCTAATCTACATACTAGGACCTCTGACCTAAATGTGACAGCGTGCAGAGCAAAAGAGCGATCGTGATGCGATGAAGTTGGACTATCGCTTGTCGGAATGTTCGCGGTATCCTTCATGCGGAGGGAACCCTTTCCTTACTTGTGCGTGTATCTGCCGATGAGAAGTCACGACTCCCTTCGGAGAGCCAGTTGTGCCTGAAGTGTACACAATTTGAGCATCTCGATCCCTTAATTTGAAGATGAAGTGCTGCTCGTCCGAGAGCTGGAATCGGAAATTCCACTCTGAGAAATGATATTCCGACCTAATATAGGTCAGGTCTGACCATCGAGCGCGGGGATCGAGCGACTAACCGCTTTTTTCGCAGCCTCCAGCGTTGATTCCTCCATGAGCTCTGGGATGACAATGATTTTATCCTGGTCAATTCGAACGTCTGCCAGTTTCCCGAGGAGGTCTTCCGAAACGATGACGAGCTCGGATTGACTGTCCTTGATATGGTAATCCAATAAAGATGCGGGTAAACCTTGGTGGAGAGGGACCGCGCAGAGACCTGACAGCCATGCCGCCCACTGGCAAACAGCGTATCTACATGAAATCAAGCGCAATGAGGGCGATCCATATCCTTAGCGGGGATTTCCGTTCAGAGTGATTCGAGGCGATTGTCCTCGTCATTCATGCACCAAGTAATTCACACGGGCACGGAATTCACGGTATCTACCTGTGGTCATTCGGCATCAAGATCGCAACCTGTCCCCGCCTCTGCATTTCCGTTCCTCTGAACAGATCTGTCAAGCGTTGACTCAAAGGGAGCGACCGCCTCAGAAGTTGCGCCTGGGAATGCTCCCCCAAGCAGTCGACTATTGAACTGCCGACGCTCGAATCCCATAAGGCACGCAGTGGTAAAGGCACGAACTTCGGGGGGAACGCCCCAGGGCTCATCGTCGTCAAGGGCCTCCGGCACATCCATTCGCCCGAGCTTGGAGACAATACGCAACTCTTAGCGTAATGGCACTTCCGAGCACCATAACGACGCATCAAGAACATTGATGGAGAAAGATGTTTTGATACCGACACTCCATACCTTGGGGGAGCCCTGCTAGCTAGATATCTACAAGCTGTACAGGTTGTTCGTTGCCACTGCATCTCCGCGACTCCCCGGAGAAGCACCTTATATGTATCTAGGATGACATTCAACACATCCCGGGAAAGGTACTCGCGGATCTCACGACACCGCTCGTCATCTGTTACCCATGGTCCACGTGAGTGAGGGCGAATGCGCGGTTTGTTTACAATTCGAAAGTTGGGCGCGAAGGGAGAGGTCAGCAGAGATGAGTTGTTGATCAGGGCATCCGACCGTCAGTCGGTCGCGGTGGGGTCTGCCTGAGGAGAGGACTGGTGAGCGTTAGCGAGTGGAATACAATCATTTGAGTATGCTGGGTTCCCCGAGCCCCACGACTAGGGCAGACATCTCCGTGAGATTCCTCGAAGGGAAATCGCTTCGGGTGCCGGATTCGGGTGAATTAGTCCCCCCGCGATCCATCGCTTGATTAGCGGGGAGCTTCGTTCGCACTGGAAGTCTGGAAGCCCGAAGCTAGAGCGACTGTCGGCGTCGTCCGGGTGTGATTGAAGCGGGAGGAATGGACCTGCTGAACTCATCATGCGTCATTTCGAGAGCTTCTCAACAGTAAATCCCCTATGGGCAGCGTGCGGGCTCAAGAAGTGCAGACCCGATCCCCTTGATCTCGACCAGACCTCGCGAGGTCGTGTCCTGGAGAGGAAATATAAATACCGGTCTCTCCTCGTGCGCCTTCAGCTACATAAGTCCGAGCGGGTCAATTATTGTTCCCACGATACCGAATCTCTCCGAATTAGAGGGCACGCTCCCTCTAATCGACGGGCACTCCAAATGAATTTCGATTCCAGAAGGGCATTATTAATTTTAAGCCGCCCTGGGATCCGGTCCGGGAAAAGGGTTTTTTAATCTGGAGGGGGACCCTTCGGAAGATTGGAATGGTGTACAGCCTGCGCTCCCTTCTTCAGGTGAAACAAGCGGATCTGGAGGAGACAGCGGAGCGAGTTCGAATTCTCAGGTCTCACGATGATTCAGGAAGATTTTCCCAGAATCACGGATGTCTCCTCTCCTTCCTCGTTGGGAGGGAATCGACTTAATCGATCGGGGGAACTGTCACATTCGCGGGAAGACTTGAAGCCTCAAAAAAGAATAGGATGGAATCGTTGTTCCATGACCTTCATCCCCATCGTACATCAGCGAGATCCGCCATCAGCGTCACTGGAAATCTGCGGGGGGTTCGTCCTTAGGGAATCTCTCTAACCCCAGACTCCGCGCTTGGCCAAGCGGAAGCTTCTCCCTCGGGGAGAATTCAAGGAAGCGTATCAGGAGGACTCGAGCATTTATGTGTCGGTGATGTCAGAAACCTACACTGGATGAGGCTTACCTGCAGTCGTTCGGAACCTAGACCCGCTCCTCTCAGCGTTGAACAAATCGATCTGGAGCGGAGCAGTTCTCCTCGGTGCGCGCAAAAACTTTTCGTACTCGCACCCGACTATCAGAGGGGTATCTCACGTCAACCAGCTGACTGATTATTCATGGAATGGGAGTCTTTCCCGCGCCCGACGGTATCTATGACCTTGTTTCCCGATTCGCATTTCCCTCCGGCAGCATGGCGAATCTCATCAGTCGATCCGAATCAGAAAGAGCCCTCGTCGTCGCCCGAATTTCCGGAAGCAGTCGAGTTGTCAGAAGAACCGCGCTGTAACACCATGATATCACTCGGGATTGCGTAGTGCAAAAATGCGGCCTGGTTCGGAGTTTGGACTCGGAAACCTCAATTTCACTATCATGGGACCTGGAATTGGATGGATATTATGTCCCTTCATCGTGAAATCGGCTGTATACCGCATATGTGCCAGGCACTGGACATGATCCATCATGAGGGCCCTCTCCAATGATGAATCGCATCCCTCCATCCCATCTGATATCGAGGGAGCGTGAGCAGTGACGAGACAACTTGTCAATAGGCAAATGCATTGAGGGGGAACCTCTAGAGCGCGGTTCAAGTCGGCGTGTAGCGCGTGGGTGTCATCCTTTCGAATCGTGTTGAGGGTCTGCCATTGGGTGGACTTCACCTATGGGATTCCTTGGGATGCAAATCAAACGAACGTGACATACCTAGGCGTATCGACTTCTGGAACCGTGTACTTGTCGATAGGATATCTTTCTTGAGCCTTACATTTACATGGCCGCTCGACGAGGAGACCTGAATTCAGTGAGAGAAAAGCGGAGGATTCACAGGAAAATTCGAGCTCGATTGTGCCTTGCGTTATCATCAAGACTCTCGGGAAAGTAGCAGGCTCCGAAGAAGGATCGTATGGAAACCAGTCGTCAGCCTCTCCCGGATTTGCAAGACGGCTTGGAAGGAGTCAAGAGGTCACATTCTTCGCAGAGAGTGAGAGCTCCGCCACCCTGACGGAATATGGAACGTACTCACTGGAACATGAATCGATATGATGTAGGGCCCGCCTCTGAGCCTATACGGCCTGCATGCGTATGTGAGGGCCCGAGTATCGACAAGGAAACGTCGGCTACAAGCCATTAGAGCGTGACTGCCTCACGGCACTCTGTCAGACAGTGCGGGCCCGAGCTTGGGGAAAGCGCGAGGAACTGCGCTCGATGCGACAAGCCTCATAATGGAGATACATCGCTCCTAAAGACGCCAATTTCCTTTTGCCCTAATCCCTTTCTCCGATCTTCGGAATAAATGCCGAATCTCCCGCGCAAATGGTGGAAATGATCGGCTCTTCATCCGTCATGGTCGCGTTTAGCGCGGGAGCTCGATCAGACATCTTCGACGTCGCAGATAAAGCAGGAGTGGGGGGGTTTTCGTATTCGACGGAAGGCGAAGCCTCCATCCCGATCTCGCTGTCAATACCTCCGAAGTTCCCTTTCAAGTCTTCAGATGATCTCTGGAGTGCAGTGAGACTGAGTCGCGGATTGTCTTTCCCAGCGCCTGCGACGGAGAACTGCAGGCGCGCGATATCAGCGCGGTTCCTTTGGTGGAGAATTCGGTCAGACGCTGGCTGTGAAAGTCCGGGCAGCTACATATATCGGGAGATAGATACAGGCGGACGCACGGACAGACAGGCAGACACACGCAGAGCACGGCTGCTTTTTCTCTTCTCACGTTTGGCCATCTGGCGTGGAACACGATCCTCCTTTCTCGTCGATTCTTCAGCGGCTGCCGCAGCTAAAGCCGCAGCAGTTCAACCCTCCCTTCGTCGCTGCCGCTGCTCGGGTCTATCATCTGTGGATTTCTGCTGCTGCTGCAGCGGCGGCGGCGGCCTGTTCAAGTGACTGGATTGCTGGCGGCCTGCATGCGCGCTGGCTTCTTGTGCCGTGTGTGTTTCTGTGCGAACGAGCGAGCGAGCGAGTGAGTGAGCGTCTAGCGTTGTTCTGCCTGCCTCTCCGACAGGCCACTCACGTAAGTCGTGGATCGTGACGCCGTGGCATAAGTTTTGCCAGCAACCAGCGTGCAGTCCATCCTTACAGATATCCGACCATCAGTCACCGCGAGAAGAGCGTCTTACGAAATCAAGTACCCAGAATCAACATCTGCATGCAGTCTGCGTGAGTGTCGGAGTGAACGAGGAGTTCATCTGCCGATGCGCAGCTCGCACTGTCGGCAACCACCTGTAGAGACGGTCCTGTGGCCCCGGTGGACAACGGTGTCTCTTCTCACTTCTTCGCTCTCTGACTGTTAACTCTATCGATGCTGAGCGTTTTGCGATGCCTCTGCAGACACCTATCCACCTGCTGGCCCGAACTTCCACTCGCCGGCGTGCGCGTAGTGCGCATGGAACCGAGTGCCGAGGTGATCTGCTCTTCGACGGCTCTTCACTCAATTCTTTCGTCTGGGCGCCGAACAAACCGCTTGGGGAGAGAACAGCACGAGCGAGTGAGGAGGCAATCGAGTCGAGGACGATCGCGGATCCAGGCGTGCTCATGCCATCTTCGTTAGAAGAGTGCGTGAGATTCTTCTAACGAAGACCACGATGGATCTTCGATTTGGACGATAGCGCCGTTCGACCCCCAGTGTGTGCGTGATTATCTTTTGTTACCTTCAGTTTACGTGAACAGTGCGCGCGCTCCCCATCCCAGAGGATCGGGTCCCGCTCACATCGGAAGTACAGAAGCTGTTCATCTGGTACAGAAATCCACCCGCCAGGTCGCCCGCCTTGCTTCTCCGCCTGTCCGTCTGCCTGCAAGCCAGCCAGCCAGCCCAGAAGATTGTTGTCTTCGTGTCTTTTTCTCATTGCCGACATCTCGTATCTCACGGGACGGTTCTCGATGGGCGCAAGTGCCGATCATCGTTCTCCGCGGAAAGATCGGGACCTCGCGCTGAGATGTCCGACTCCGCGGCTCGAGAACGCGGGTGTGCGGCGAAGGAACCCCGGATCCCGTCGAAGTGTCTCGGCGATCTTGGTACTCAGAGTGAATGAACGCTCGAGAATGAAAGTCGTCTCCGGGCTCATCCCCGCGCTCAAAGCTGATCTCGGTAGGGAAACTTCCCTCCGCTGTGGAGGAACACGGGCTGCGGGGGGAGTTCGCGACGAAGTCCCATTTATTAGGCTGTGACCGATCAGATTCATCGAGCCGAATAATAATTTCGCTGCTCACTCCGACTCTCGAAAAAAGTCCCCGAAGAAAGGAAGACGAGACGGACAAGCGCTGCAGTTCGAGATTGCCTTACTATCAATTCATAGAACTGCGACCGATCCACCACTGGAGGGCGGAGAGGCTCCACGAAGGCCGAAGTCACGGAAGACGTTCGGTGCGAAATTCTCGACATACGCCGGAGATGTAGCGCGCCTGTTCAGTGTTCGTGATTGTGCCCGCACAGAGCCGCGAATCACGAACTCACGCCGTGGTGTGCTGTGGACGAATGCCGTGGCTCCTCAACTGCTCGACGCCGGTTCCACTATTGCTCGAATTTCGGCTGTTGTTGTGGCCCGTTGCCGTTTTGTTAGTGTGACACAAGATGAACTTATTCTCGGAACCCTTGCTCGATAGTGTCGTTGATGAAGTGGCGAACCGTGGTGAGCGTGCTTTTCGGTGTTTCCTCGGTCGATCCCGACCCCAATCAAGGGGAGAAGCAGTTTCAACATCGATCACTTTCTTCCATCAAAGAAGTCGTCGTACTTTGCGGGGAATCGAGCTCACAAATCGCTCGAGGATCTCGTGCCGATCGCATTCCTCTCCCTCGAACGGTTCCAGCGCGCCGTGGTGTTTGAGTGTTGGGATGCGCGCGGGAGAAAATATGAATGATTCTTAGACGAGCTTGACATCTGACGATTTCTGAAGACTTGCAGCGACTGCTTCTAAGACGCCTATCCTTCCAGATACCAAAAGAGCGCTTCTCGGGAGCTCGGTCGGCCTTCATACCTCGTTCGCTCCCTTTGCGCGATCTCCGAATCCTTAGATAAGCTGTATCAACGTTCCATTCTCCAGTGAATAAATGATGCACGTGTACCTGAGTTCCTCCCGACTGAATTCGGAGCAGGCAAGATATTCTCTAGTAAGTCATCTGGTCGTCCGCCCCAGCCTCATTGCCACGCTATTCCTTTTTTCAGCGATAATACTCGGAGACTTGGATTTTAGTCTAGGTCCGTCTCCCTCCTCGAATCGTTTCGGCAGGAAATGCCCTCACTGTACCTACTCGTCCGACTTGAAACTGGAGCTGCAAGCGCATATGCGAGAACATGTGAACGAGCGACGTCACCGGTGAGGTTTTCCGAAGTTTCACTTGGAATCTGGGGAATCGAGGAAGCGGAAAGGAATTTATTTCGAAAAGACATTTCCTCTCTCAAAGGTGCAGGTACTGTTTATTTTCCGCCGTGACGGGTCCGGAGTTGAGACGCCATGAACGAACCCACACCGGCGAGAAGCCTTTCAACTGCAAGTATTGCGGTAGAGCGTTCTCCGATAACGGGAACCTCATAAAGCACGAGAAAGCTCTCCATACAGGAGATATGCCATACAAGTGCCACATTTGCCCTTATCGGTCCATTCGGAGGTGAGTAATCTGCGACCTCGATAGCTTTCTTCTTCCCCGAACATCTGTTGACGCTTACGTCCCCGACCTAACAAATGCCTGCTTTCCAGAGGATTCCTCTTACAGCATCTTCAGAAGATTCATGATATATTCATGAATGACAGCGATAAGCCTCTATGATGATCGCGGACCATTGCCAGCCGATTGGCCGAGACGAAGTTGCGCACATTTTGTTTTAGGAAAATCTGCGAGCATGTTGCCCGGGGACTCCGAGCGCCGCGTCGCGAGGCATGGACTGCCACAGATTGTGGGAAAACGCCACAAGCTTTTACATATGCTTGGGGTATCCGAATACCTCTCCATCCCAGACCGTTTAAGAGATTAAAACCTTGTCGTCGTCCTTCTCCGGAGACGCCTGAACATGGAGAAACGAAGGTTCCCGCAAGATCCCGGAGACTATTGATGCCGGGGGCTCCCTTCGGGCTTGAACCATAGATTTTGATCAGTCGGTTTTGTACAGTGGATTCTCGATGTGACGTCCTGAAACATATTCCTGCTTGAATAGCTGAGTTCGACCCACCGATTCGAAATCATGTTTCTCTCATCATCATTCCAATATGTACTGAGCCCCGCGGAGCGTTCCTCGGAAAGAGGCGCATTCGCTTCTGAAGTCAATAGATGCGAATTTGATGTTTTCGAGGCGAGCTGTTGTATATAAGGTATTGACGCCTCTTGTAAGACATCGATCATACGGCATCCTAATCGTAAGGTGGATGGAGAAGTGGGCGCGTTGTGTTTTCGGACGTCGAGATGACATATAATAATTTTAGAGGTTCAGAACTCGTGGGACATGCGATGTCGCCGTCGCGGCGCCGTTCTAGTTGTGAAGCGTGCGGGAAATCCATAAGAAGTGATCGGATTTCAAAAGGACGAAGATGTGTTACTCCGAATTTGTTAAGCAATAAAATATGTACAATACCGGTGCTGTGGTTTGAGCTCGGAAATCAATTCATCCCAGACTACCCGAAACCGAAAACTGAGATCGAGATGGCAAGCATTTGCCCCTATAGAAAAAACAAGGTCTCAATCAATTATCAAGACAATCACTGTACATGTTTATTACCCCATCTCAATCGAGATGATATTCATAGACAAATGATAACAATATGCATCGATAGCGTATCCGACGAGCCATTCCACGACGATTCCCTGGATGCTTTGTAAAGGATAAATCAGTAATGAAATGTCTCACACCGAATCATATCGATCGCCGAGAGGCTTCCACTCTTCCGAGTTCGGCGATTTCCCCACTGGGAGGCATGAGAGGAGGACCATCAAGAGGATCTTGGAACGATGGAATTCGTCTCGAGAATTTCGGAATCAATGATTTGAGATCATCTCGTCGTGCGTTTCGTCACTCCTCCCGGGAGGGTCACCCATCACTTCTTCTTCTTCTCTGTCGTCGCTGGTGGACCACACTTCGGACAAAACCACTTGCCCTTGGGTTTCGTTTTCAGATCCACGCAGACGAAGTGAAACCATTCGATTGGACACTGAAATTCCACGGAATTCATTGGCATCGATCTTTTCAGACTGTAATTTAGAGCGGTGGGCTAAGATTGACGTCTCCGGTTGCTGCTCACCTCTAGGTTATCGCATCCGATCATTTCTCCGTAGGAGACCTGGTGGCATAAGCAGTATGTTGGCTCGTTGGGGTCAACGGGCATATCCATGACGTCGCCGCTGTTCGTTATGCTCTGGAGCGACGGAAGAAGCATAGGATCCGGTCTGGGGAGAAAACACGGAAGCTTGGGAATCCTGCGCTAAAAGAGAACAGAGTATCCTCCCATCGAGCATCATTGAGAATCTACTCACTCTATGATGTTGTGCACGTTCTTTCCTTTCTTGCGCTGTTTAGGTGCGTCCTTCTTGCGGTCACGTTTGCGTTTGTCTCCTTTGATGGTAGGTGCACCATTTTTCGACAAGAGCTTCTCCTTTAGCTCGTTTTCGAAGCGCGCCAGTTCCGTATCGAGTCGTCGAATGTGCTTGTCCACCGTTTCGTATGTCGACATGGCCAGCTGAACTTTGTCATCGGCGAGCTCTTTTGCTTTCGCATACATCTTCGTGATCTTGTCGGTAGCTTCGCGACGCTTTGATGGCGACAATTTCGCCGTATTATCCATGTAGTTGTGAGATTCCTGCGCATGAGCCAATGTCTCAGCGGCGAATCTTCTACATCGATCTAAGCGGCAAGAATGATCCCCCGGGAAAACAGAATAGACTCTTACCTTATCGATTCCTTTGAGGATATCTTGGACTTTTCCATCGAGATCTCTCATGAGAATGAAACTCCTATGGAGATCTTGCGGCAGAGACTCCAAAGCTGAAAATGTGCGCATTTTCTTGAGCCCTCAATTCGAAACGTTCGTGACAGCGAGGAATCTCGGTCTGTATCAGATCAGAATTGATGCCCGAGTGGTACATGCTCTGTGAGTCTCCGAGCGAATTCACTCTTTGAGGCTACAAGATGCTCGCGATGCATCCTCTCAATCCCTGGAGGTATGCAGGCGAGCGGCTCGACGTAATTCCATCTGTTCCACATCCTGTCCAGATGGTGTGGGAATCGTCAGATCGCGGAGACACGAAAGTGGCGCCACAAATCAGTTTCCAGAAATATACATGTCAAAGCTTCACAGAGGCACTGATAAGTGTTTGCAACCGCCGTGAGCCATTCCTGCCCAGGAACGGAGCTTTAGATTTGACTTACTGTCTAAATACGTCTCCAGATACATGTTGCTGCTCCCGAAGAAGTTTCAGGAACAGGTCGACAGCCTCAGAGGAAGCAAACCAGAACAGCACCGCTTGCTGGCTGTTCCCAATCGCGGCACCGATGAACAGATCCGAGAATTTCCCCACGGATATCCGATCTGTCCAAACGACTTCTTCCGAGAAGACGACTCCGCCGACTACTCTCAAGTATGGACTGCGTACACCGTCACCGAGCTCAACAACCCGCCCGAGCTCTGGCGGATTGTTTTCGAATGAAACGATCAAGGGTAGTGGTCGTCGTCGTAGGTCTCACTTCGCATCAACACAGGACTGCGACTGTTAGCGGGAAGAGCAGCGGTCAGTAAGAGGCTAGGCGGCTGTGGTGCGCGCACACCAAATCTCGTATCTCGATCACTGCCTTTGGCTTATAGGAGTGCGCTTGTCTCCACTCGCAGAAGCTTCTCGACGAATACTCGAAATATTTCTGAGATGTCTCTCCTTCTTTCGAGGAGACAGCAGGCAGCAGGGTGGCACCTGATCGCCGCCATTTGACCGCGGAGCAAGATGGCGGAAGGCCCATCGTCGGTCGTCGGACTCTGCGGATCCGTCAGGCGGCTAGATTGGCGGGGCGACCTCAGCGCGAAAGAGACAGCGCGATGCGCGATCTAATGAATGAGGATGCGGTGAATTCTTGTCGGAACGGAGATCTTGCCGCGATCGGGAAATCATCATTTGATTGCGCATCAGTATCAAATTTATCTTGGCCAAAATTATAGCACCTACCCCCGGAGGAGACAGCGCGATACCCAAGTCATCACGAAGACGTTGCGAAGCACCGAGGGATTTTCTCACGGAAAAATTCAAGACAGTCAGAATGACCCGTATTTCCACTCCCATCTGAATAAGGGGATACGGGATCCGAACAAACAGCCGCTCTCGAGACCTCGGCACTCCGCTCACAGCGGCATACCGTTCTCGCATGCGGGCGTTCCAGCCCCGATGGGTGCAACTTCGTACTTCATACTCCCAGATGTTGCCACCTACGGAAGAAGATCAGAGAGACTCCTGATGCCTTCTGCGGCGACGGTGTGAGGGAAGAATAGTTCAGTGACCAAGTTCCCCAGAACTCTTCTGGAACTAACTGATAAGTACGAAGAAAGACTCTTCGGGGTCCATTTGAACATCAGCGGTCCTATCTCATACTCGGAGGAGCCCCCATAGGCACGCTAGAGATGACTGATGACACCGAGCTTGAACTATAAGCCACGAACTTTCGGAGGAACCGCTCGCTCTCCTGGGGGAAGATCGATAAGATGGATAAGGACTTCTGTCGTCTGCAGGAGAGAGGCTGGCGCGCCAGGAGGCACGGCGAGCGTATTGGCACAGCATCAATCATTATCCACCCATGAATTCCCCGATGAGAGGCTGAGCTTCACAGGGCGATCTCACGAAGGAAACCCATTTCACATTCACGCTCGCTGGCCCGATCACCCACGCGAAAGTACGGGTTCTGGTGGAAGTAGCACGCTCTCGGTGGGTCAATCCCGCCCGAGAAATGAGGCGTCCTTGAAAAGTCCTACCCCCGCACTTCGCCTCAACGGCCCTGCCGGTATTCCCCGCGTAGAAGATCGTTGAGCTGGCCTGAAAAGCAGGTTAGAGCGTCCCGGTGGTGCATAAGTCAAAAATTATGGGGAACCGAAATACTGAGTAAAGTAATTTATAAGCTCGCTCGACATAATGCAACTATATTTCTTTCCTCGCGGAAGTTATGCGAGTCCCTCTATCACCAACGGACCGTTCACGAGGAACCAAGGAGTCTAAATCGAAGGATGACTCAAACAGAGAGAATATCGATGTTCGAACCGATACTTTCTGCGTTTTCTGTGGGGAGCATGACACGCGAATCGTCATGTATCTCAGAGCAACAAATAAGCGACACGAGACACGACCGCTGAGTTCGACCCAGAGTTTTATCAAAGTCATTGAATCGGCCGATCATCATGCGAATTCGTACCGGGATACTATCCAGCGATGGTTCGGAATTAGTGCAGTTCAAGTAAAGGACTCCCGGAGTAGTCAAGATTTGGGGATCTGGTGCATCCCAGTTTTCCCGGAATGGACGTGATTCTTGAGGAGCTCCCAAATGGGTGAACGGAAATTGGGGATCATGATCTTTTCTTTGAATGTCTTTCCGGGCGCTCGGCTATCGTGATTTCGAGGCTTTCCTTATTCTGGCGATAGGGAAACCATATCCGATCTCTGTTCTTCGCCTTGGGAGGTCGGCCGGAGGAGGAACGAGATCCTTCGGCCATGGCGACCAACTAGGTCTCAGCGATGATAGCGATTGCACCCCTCCGTCAAAGGTACGAAGTCGGGGAGGCAAGTGATGATTGATTGCAGTAACTTTTAGTCATAATTGAGGACAGAAGGTAGAAGGCAGAGCGGCGAGAGATCGAGCCGAGTGTCTCGATCCTAGAACGCACCGAGGCAACGACGCAAGAATGAAGAGCTTCCTCGCGAGCTTCCGTCAATCTCATCGACGAGCGATAGGCAATTAGTGCTTTTTCACGCGTGTGTACGCTTACCTGGCTTTCAAATTTTGCAGCTCGGTTTCTCTCCGTTCCGCTGTGCTGGATGCATCTTTTCCGATCTCTCGAAGATCAGTAGCGCACGCCTTCGATTTTCTGAGTCGGGTCACAACGGATAGAATTAATGAAAGCTTCAAAACAGTCAAGCTCCACTGCAGGGAATACTCAAGAGAATTCCCACTAGGCAATGTGTCGTGTCGTTTGCCGCGGAAAAACTGTGAGAAGGAGAGTGACTACTGTCGACATGAACGAGAGAGCCAGAAGGCCTTGTCACTGTCAACTGAGCGACAGTGCGCCCGTTCGCCGGCGGACGGGTCTCTAACATTTACCAAGCACACCACTCTCCTCCGCTATCGTCACCGAGGGTGAGTTCCCTCCGTCGCTACAGGACGCTTCCTGACGAAAGCATCCGTTGGATCGCGCTCTACGGCAGAGCTCTCGCGATAATACGGCTGACCGGTGATTCTGAACACAATCGAGGAGTGCGTCAGAGGAATCGGCGCCTCGTGAAGTTCCGATTCACCGGGAGGTTCGAACTCGTTTCATCTTCTTATCTCATCTCAGCCTACGCTAATCCGAGTCTGCAGAAGGAGGATGTGACCAGCCTAATGGCACAAGTCAGCAGATTCTGCTTGCTCCTTGCACAAGTAGTCGCTGTGATCCTCTATCATGTTCCATCGGTTTCAGCCGGACAGCGCCGAAAGCCAGGTCAGTTACGGATTCCCCTCTCGAAGCACAAAGCTGTGTTCACGAAAAGCATCGATATCGATTTCGATGATCGTCCGAAGTCGAGGATCTTATCCGGGGAGGGCATCCCCGATATCTTACTCTGGAGCCTAGTCGCGGCATGGCCAATCGTGCTCAATAGAAAAAAGCCGGCTGTGTCTCCAGTAGGCTTCCCTTGTATGTATGTAGCTTGTTGGCTGATGGATAGATGAGACGGCAATCAAAGCGGACCGCGAACTGTTTTCCTCGGGCTTACAATCAGCGCGACCCTGAGCCTCGAACGCAAGAGCAGGTTTCCTGGAGGAGTCGGTCCCTGAAGGGACCGACTCCGACTTTACAAAATACACAATTACCGCGGGATACGATAATAATTCTGTGGACAAGATCTCTGACGTAGCGCTTCAGATGTCCGTGTCCTCTCTCCTGTGGGGTTCATCCCTCGCTGGCACCTGCACGAGGCTGTCTCTGAGACGCTTGAAGTTCTCTCTGTTCTCAAATTTTCGGAAAAATATACCAGTTCGAGACAGAGAATGTTGTTCATATCGACGACGGAAGTCATTACAATTAGTTCAATCAAGCTCCTCAATCGCTGGCCTTCGAATAGTTGTGCAAGAGCAGTCGGAGCGCAGACATTGGAGCCTATAGTTGCTGGACATACTCAGAGCAAAATTTATCATACAGTATTCAGCGCCACTGACGCTCCCTGAAAGGCGAGGAAAGAAACTCGCTGCTATACGTGAGCGAACGTAGAAGCTCGTAGATCCAAACCAGCTCTCTAGGCTTCTGCCTCTTGACACCGATAGCGGGGTCGGCGCGGCGCTGGAAGCGGAAGCGATCTGTGGCACACAAAAAAAAATACATCAATACTTCCCCAGACTCAAATGCGCGATTCCCTATCCTGATAAGGGGCCGCGGCGTTACGTATGACATTCTTGAGTCAAGCAGCGAGTCGATGCTCGTGACACTTATCCGACGAAGAGCAATCTCGAAATTTTCGCCAATGGAGATAACCCCCTTCCAGTGCGATTACGGGGGGTTAACAGAGGGTGCATTCAAAATCTGACGCTCGTTTCCTGGTTTCAGAGTCCTTGGAGAACATTTGTGGGAATTCTCACAGTGGAATCGTTAAGGTCAACTCCACCGGACCGGGGTCCGTTATCGAAGTGAGTGTACGTTGTCGGTAACGGTGGAGTCTGCTCGCCGTGTTCGAGGCTCTTCCTCACATCTGTCGGTCGATTCTCAGATCCGAGGAACTCACAATCGGGGACTTCCTGGGAGCTTCCACTGTGTCGTCAAGTTCACAACAACCTCGAACTCCTCGAAACTCGCGTACAGTATTCAAGTGCTGGATATACCCCATGCGTGCAAGTCGTACTTGAAGGTGAGAATGCCGCCTCTCTTCGACGCTTTCCGGCATCGAATTTCCCCTGATTTGAACCTTCTCGGCTCTTGACGCGATTGCCTCCCGCTCTATCGTCTAGTTGTGGGGTGGCGACCAAACAGAAGATCAGGTGACCAAGCTTTGTGACGAAGTAGACGATCCTCGAGGCAAGACCGGCCGAACCTTCCGCGGAAACGTTTTCTATTTGAAAATGGTTACTCATCGGGATGACTGGGGATTCGATCGGATCGGTTTCGTCATCACAGTGACTGCCCTGCGGATAAGTGAGTTCCCTCTTCGAAGCCTCGCAGAGCTCCCCATAGTTCGGGCCCTCCCCACTTGTTCTGATCCTCGATGCTCCCTCCTCAGGCGCCTCAAAACGATGTTTCCGCGACGAAGCAGCCTGTAGCGGAGGCGATAGCTGTATCTACCATAAATTCTATTGCGACGGCATCAACAACTGTGGAGATGACTCGGATGAAAAATGTATGTATGGTTCTAAGTTCTAACGCTCTTCACTCTAGTGAATGATCGCGCCGATCGAAAGCTTCGCGCTCGAATATTCTTCCAGGGCTCCACAATGCTACCATGAATTCACAGGTTTATCCAACGTTCTGACTTTGGTGTCGATAATTTGCGGAGCCGTTCTCATCACCGCCATAATTGCTGTTTTTATCTACTACATTAGACGCAAGCGGAGACTGAGACCCTATGTAGGTGGAAATAACCGTTATGGGGAGATCTGTCGTGAATAAGCTCGAATCATAATTTTTCCGCTTTTCTCAAGGACATGTCGAGAGCCACCAGCACCAATAGCGTACAAAGCGATACGTCGCTCTTCGGCACAGTACGCGAGACCTACTACAGGCCCCTGTATCCTATGGGTGAAGGTTTGAAGATAAGACTCACAGAGCTCCCTAAAGATCCCGATGAGCCTTTCTTACCGCCTCAGTACATTTCCAAGTGAGTGGCGCTACGAAACGTTTTGATACTTCTAATGAATTCCTCGAACTATCAATGTGGGGGAACTGTCTATCTTGAATTAACTACCTAATATCACTATCAGTCGGAGAGAAAACATTGGAGCTCGTCTGGGCGTCCCGAATCGGGAGGTCACTACAGGATCGAGTAAATCCTTGGAGCAGCTGGACGATTGCACCAAGAAACGTCGAAAACGGCTCGCAGGGACTCCACTCACCTCAAAGACCGACAAGAGTTGGAGGATGTCGTTCCCACCTACGCGACGCCCTCAGAAGGAGGTGGCCATCATCAACGAAGTGGATATTCAAGATCTCAAGAATTTGAGTCGGGAAGGGGGCGAGAAGAAGAGGATTGTCCTCCTGCCCCAATAGCCGAGGATATTTCCTACGCTGTCCATCGATTCAAGCGGTCCACGTCGCCCTTCGTTGTCGAGAAAGCCGCCCTCTCAAGAAAAGTCATGATCCCAAGCAGAATGAGAAGGGAAGAAAAATCGCCCCGGAGTCTCGCTAACGAGGAGCAAAGAAGATGAGGAAAATCCACTTGGCGGCCCGATTAAGACAAGGCTGCCTTTCCACGCGAATCCTACGGCAGTAGAAGGTTCCCCCTACTGGGAGTTCTCAAGGTCACACAGAATCTATGGTGTCAATTTCCCCAGAATCTAATATATAGTTGTGGACAACCTCCTCATCTGGCTAGGAGAGCAGTCGTTTCCTCAAAGATTATCCTCTTCTATCGGGACTCCATCTCGAAATCTCGGATAATTCTCCCCACCGTCTCTGGACTCTTGGGAGAAATTACGCTGGAGATCGTTTCTGGAAATAGTGTGTAGCTTTTGTCTGTCTCGCGTGGTTGTTACACAATGTAAATTACTTTAGAACCGATTTCGAGAAGGTCGAGAATAAAAGCCTGAATCATTATGTTGACCATCACTCGTTCAAGAGCCAAACTAAGCTCTGTGTCTCCTTGGAGACTAGCTGAGGAGGATTGTACACCACATGTTATAGTTGAAAGAGGGGCCCGCGTAAGGATAATATACGTACATACTCGGTGTTAAAGGGTCATTTTCCTTCTCAATATGTTTCAACATGAAGGGTTGAATGGCTCGACTTCCCGCATATCCTATGGTCATCATTCATCATGCTTTGACGCTGTACCAACAAAATCATCCTAGACTACGGAGGTCGGAGGAGGTTCGATTCACCTGAATTTATTCACGGACAAATCTCGATTCACATCGAGGCGGCGAATTACTCGAACCTGGAAAACAGCGACCCTATAACGATCGACGCCTTTCCGAATGATTCGCGAGATGATCGGTATACTTCGTCCGCTCTAAATCCGCACAACTATTCCACCTGCGCGAACTGCTATATGTCTTCGGGTAGAAAATGGCCTCTGTTTTCTTCTTTCTCCTCTCGCGTTCGCGCAATTTGACCACAACCTGGGGAGAAGAACGTTGACGGGTAAAAGATGCAGCCACTACAAAGAATTAAATATTTCAGAGCGGCGAATTTTCGAGCTCAGTCGAGTCGCGCATATCGGCACCGACCTGTTTTGCGACCGTCTTCACAATAGCCATTGCGGGATTGAGCTCTCGGGCTTCACGTTCTCTCAGAACTTTCTGTGGTCTACTCTCGGCACCCTCTATCGCAGATTTCACGTATGGGACGCTCAGATCGGTTGCTTTGGCTGGACAACAAGCACTGAATATTGGGATCCTGGCAGGTTTCGGATTCGAGCCGTAATAAGTTGGTGGGCTGACGACGTTCACCTGGAAGGGAGATTGTATTCACATCACGCTCAGATGATTCGATGACTAAACCATAGATATGCTCTCGGGAATGGTATCATTGTGATTTGTGATCCTTCAGATGCTGTTTACCTTGTCGGTGACGTCCAACGACGACAGTGTCAGCTCTGAATCACCCGGCACATAATCCGATTCGTGGACTGGAAACTCGTTATGACTCGATGAGCATTGGAACATCACCCCTCGGACGTCTTGCTGCTGGAAAGAAGCGGAATAGAAGGAGACAAGTCTCCGCAACTTTCTGAGAGCTTCTATCGCTGTATCGGTTCTGCTGCGCTTTACCTCTCGATCCTGACATCTGAAACCTACCTCTTTGATCTCCGCCGTTTCTCGAGGTACCTTCCATAACAATTCCTGGGATATTGAAGTTCTCTCGAGCATCGCGCGGTGCGCCTCGGTATCCGGGTCCTCAGGGCTCACGTCGGGCTCTTCGACTTCAGGAAACTGGGTTCCGATATCCGTGCAGCTCTTGACCGCCGCCGCCACTACTGCAGGTCTTTCAGATTTTCGTTTGCGAGTGAACCAGCTGAGATGTCGACGTTTTGGACCTCTCGCTGAGTCTTCGGTCGCCAGAGCCTCCTCGAAGTACTGCCTCAAGCCATTACCCTGAGAATCGGTGTCTTCACTGGCGCGATTCGGAATGATTTCCGCATTGACGTAGAATCTACTCTCAGATTTCTCCTCCCCACTCACTACTTCACAACCACCGCATTTAGTCGAAGAGTCGCCCCCGCGCAGCTGGACAGCCTCCGTCGCGGAATTCGAAGGCAGCTTACAATCTTTCTCGGTTTTCTGATTGTTGTTCTTCCGGAAGAAAAATCCGGACTTCTTCGTCTTTTTCATTAGAGCCTCGCTCCGTAGTTCGGGCCCTCCGTCTGAATGGTGTGAGGACGGCGTGGTTTCTGGCACACCAGGCTGTGCGTGTGAGGCTTTTGCCAATCGGGGCATGAATATCGTTACATCCTCAGCTTCGGAATCTGAGGAGTCGTCATCCGACCGGATCTGCTTGAGAGGGCCTAATTTCTCCTCGGATCTTTGGACTTTCCTCCTAAAGAAGGATTTACGAATTTGAGCCCCGAAGCCTATCACGTTCCGCACGAATTCGGTGCCCCCGGTTCCCGTATTCTCCTCGGACTCTGGTTTCACTGCAGTGTCGGGCACCGAAGCTTCGGTTTGCAGTGGTGTCTTGGGTCTGTGCTTTGTCTTAGCTGGCAAGGCGACAAAGAATCGGCTCCTCTCCTTGGACGAGAATTTGCTGTACTCTATATCTGAGTCCTCGGTGTCAGACGAAGAAACACTCCTCGACTTCGGGAAGTCTCTCATACCGACTTGCGCCGCATTCGAGGTCTTCCGGTTGCCGTTGCGATCTTGTGATTCGGTAGAAATTCTAAGCTCACTACTCCTTTCTGCTGTGTCGGATTTGCCTGAATGGACTGTGAGCGTACTGGGAGAGCCGGAGTTGAATAGCCTCGCCAAGCTTATTTGGGACGCTTTCTTCTGGGACAGCTTCGAGCTCGAGGCAAGGTCGGTTTGTTCACTGTGATTCTCCAGGAGTTTGGCCGCATTATTCTCAAGAACACTAGCCAGCTCGGACTTGAATAACTGTAAGGTCTTGGGCTTTTCCTCTTCCCTTCCAGGCATTGACGGAGCGCGCAGACGAACCTCTTCCGCGCAAAACCCACAGAACGGGCTCTGTGGAATCTGCCGCACTTTAGAATCAGCACGAGCTCGAAGAATGGCTCTCAGTGGATCTACGCTTCAGTGAAGGCCGACGTGAAGAGAGCGACTCCAGCACTTCCATGGTAAGCAGCATGCCCACGACTATACACGATATTGACACCGAAAGCACAGTCATAAAATGTTCGCCACGGCGGCTTAGGCGTGAGTAGACGTCGGGAAGCTGCAAAACATCCGACTGCTATTCTGCCACTCGGCTTGTGCGCCGGTGGGCCGTCCGCGCATCCTGCGTTGCTTTTCCGGTCCGCACCGTCGATACCTGTAAGCGAACAGGCGAGTGAGAGAAGCTGTTCTCGGCTCAGTCGATAGGACAACAATAATGCTGATCGTTACGCTTCAGTTGCTCTCGATCCATGAGGAGCAATCGCCGTCTATGCTTTACAGATTAGAAAAATACCTCCTATAATGAGTCGAGTTTCTGGAACCTGCGGCTTCCGCTCATCGCTGCCAACGAAACGGCGGAGTAGATCAAAGAGCTCCATGGCAGGATTCATTGAGTGACGGGATTCATTTCCGAGGACTTCACCGAGATGTAGGCACTCGACGTTCATGCCTGGAATCGCCATCTTTGATCGCGAGCCGTCGGACCTCAAACCATTCACGTCTATTCGGATTTTGAATAAATTGAGACACACCTAGCGATAAGGTCAATCTTTGTTGCAACGGACGCGAGAACTGATGTTCCTGATCAAACTCTCTCCGCCTTGTGCGGGCTCCCTCGGAAAGCAGGAAAACTCTGCTCGATAAATATTGAAGTTCAATCTGTAGGACGAGCGGACAGTCTTTACCGGGTCAGATCAGGATTCTTTGCTTGTTTTTTTCTCCATTCTGTCAATTCAATATCGATGAGATCGATCTGACATAGTTTTCAAGCCGAATTATCTCGTCCTTCCGGCGAGGCTGAGCGGCAGTACGCGCGTTTCCAGGCAGAGAACGGCTCGATTCGGTATAATGTGTATCTCCATACTGCTGGTCTCGCTTTCAAGTTCAAGAAATAACATCAGGTCACGATTTCTAGAGCTCATCTCCGATGCCTAGGCTTGGGTCGCTTCGGAGCGTGGCAGAGAACAAACTTCTGCAATGCACCGGTTCCCTTCGGGCGATTCCGATTTCCCTCGGGAGTTGATTGGACCTCGATTGAGGGGGTAGATCTCTCGTGAACGGTTTAGGAGTTTGCGATCATGACGACTCATGAACCGTCAGAGTCGTGTCCGCATCTCCGCGGTGTTCATGAATCCATTTCCGAGAAATCCCAGGAATAACGCTGCTCATCCCTCATCTCTCCGTGGTGCGTGGAGAATTGTCCTGGGCGATGAATCAGCTGGACCTGCGTCACGCTTCCGCAGACAAGACTCGAGAGCCCTAGAGAGAGGAGTCGGACCTCCAAGGATTTCAGTAGTCGTCGCTTGTGCCATTTCTTCATCAATACCAGATTCAGATTCGGAGAATAGGGGCAAATTGATGATCGAGGACCATAGTAGCTCGAAAGACAGATGGATTCCGGGAGTTTCTCAGGACGGGAGTCACGCGATTATTCGGATCTCGATCACAGCCGCCCTGCTCCAAATGGCTTCGTCCCAGCGGACGGTCTGATCCGAACCTCCGGCTGCTCCCTCCTGGTGGGGGGGCTGCAGAAATCACTGAGTCGATCCTAAATTATCGTGGCACAGATGCCTGACGTGTGCGTCGGATTCGGTATCACTGAACCGCAACGATAGTCGATGAAGAGACCTGCGCGCAGGTTGGTAGGGTACAAATGCGCCGTATAGCGTCACGGGCCGTCATCGCCTGTGTTTGCGCGCTACGCAGACGAGGGTTCCCCTTACCGCCACAACGTGGCTCATAGTGTTTTCGAGAATTTGTTGACAACCTTCGCAAGCAACGGCCTTGTTCCTCGAGTATTGCGGGTGGAAATCTCGCGCGCGATAAGACGGACATGGAGACATCTTGTCCCAAACAAAGTTCCTCACTTTGGGAGCATTTCACGATTCGTAAAATGAATGCCGCGAACTCCTCATCGCTTTCACATCATCCCATAATTCCTTCCTGACTCAGAGGCAATCCATTCGAAGCTCGAAGAAAAGAGTCCTTCTTGCTCCAATCGTCTTTCTCAAACGGACTCCGTTTCTTTTCGACACCTGCACCACTGATTCGTCCTCGGGCGATACCCAAGTAGCTCGACACCGTGACCCACTCACATCAGCGAACTGTCACAGGCTTGTTTGCGATCCCAGTGTGATAATCGGATACTATCGGATAGCAGATTAACAGCCCGTGATTTGATTTTGCTTCATCGAAAGGAGGTATCCACCACGCTCTCCCTGCGGGCGGAAAGTTCTCCGAGCATGGGGTACCAGCTCACGAGGCGCATCCGTCCTCGGGTTTCTCGGGAACGCGATTCGAGCGATTTCCCGGTCCACGAAATTCGGCCGGAATCACGAGTGCTGTCTTCCGCTCCCCTGAACGTAACACTATCCTTACCTGAAGGTTGAGATAAGGCGAATGCCTCGGTGACCTCTGTTAGCCGTCACTATTGATGATGGTTGAAAGGAGGTATTCGTACCTACCGGACTCCGGCTATTCCTCAGCTGGAAAAAGACCTGACAGCTTCACTCAGAGGAGAGATTGGATCTGTTCTGCTTGGGCTTCAAGCCAGCCCCCCGGCGAACGGAAGAGACGCGCTCCCGCTCTCTTCAATATCGTTGCCCTTCAGCATCATCATGAGAGTCGTCATCGCCGGCGGTCGTTGCGGCAGCCCGCTGGATGTCTCAAAACGCGATGAGACGGCAGTTGACATCACTCCTGCAGTGCTCTTCTCTAGCACAGAAGGAGAGATTCTCCTCTCTCTGCACCAACTGGCCACTGGCCACAAATATAGATAGAATAAATCGTGTCCGCTGATTACTTTCGCCGCAAGCTTTGGGAGAAGAGAAAGTCCTCGTTCAGAAAACTGTGCATTCTCTTGAATCAAACATGAGTCGGAATCGTGGTTTTCGCTCGTTTCTCATCCTGCTCGTTCTCTTCGAGTCCGCGACCGCGCAGGTAAGGTCGCGACGAGTTCCCCGCCGCTCCCCAGTGCGCTCGGAATCCTGTTTTCTTCTTTCGAAGCTCAAAGCAGCGGCTCTGAGTGATTCCACGGTGGCCACGATTTGATAAGCGATGTTCTCGGACTCCTCCAGGATTCCGGTTGCGGATCGAGCCCCTGTCCACAAGCGAATGGACTGTTCCCAGTCCCGGACGATTGCACAGCTTTCTACAACTGCGCTCATTGCACCGCTCACAGGCAGCAATGCGGTCCGGGAACAGCGTTCGATCCTCTGCTGCACGTTTGCAACCACATTCACATGGTGAGCTTGAGAGAAACGGATGGTTCTGATTCACTTTCACAAAGAAGAGGAGAGACGACAGTTCTGTTCCGCCTGGAGAAGCAGGGACTTGGGTTGCGAAAATCTGACTTGGCTCCCCCTCCTTCAGGTTGATTGCTCCAATTCCGCAACCTCTTCACGAACTGCCGATGCGAGTAACCCTGGCGGTAACGTGGAATTTAGGCGAGTCCCACCCGCAGCCGCGAGCGAGGACCCAATCGATTCGAGATCCTCCTTGAGTCAACGCTACGGCCACGTTCAGGCGAGAAATCCTTCGGGTTACGGGAGCATCCAGGGATATGAGAGCACTCCGGGATTCGCGAGCACTCCGGGATTCGCGAGCACTCCGGTATACGATCCTCGACAGGACAATCGCCGATTCATCCCGCCCGATACTGGTGCTGGTGGTACGCATCCCTATCGAGTGCCTACCACAGATATCTATCAGTCAGGAGAACAAACTCGCACGACGGATATCAGGATAGATCATTACACTAGAGAGGACAGCCAGTATAATGGTCGACCTCAGGACGAGCATCATCAACACGATCGTTCTCGTCATCGATATCATCATAAGGACCGTGATAACAGACAGCAGCATCATCAGGAACAACAAGAATCAAACTCCACCGTCGCCGATGAGCGTAAGGTGGCGATCCCTTCGAGATCGCGCTTCAATCACTCTCACATTATGCATCATCCGGAAGCTGTTTCATACTCGACAACTCATCAAGTAGTCTACGATCATTCCCATGGCGAACACCACAATCATTCAGACCAAGAGCACATCGGAGACCGAACTGAGGAATACTCTTCTAATAATCGGGGTATTCCCCAATCGCGGAGCAATCGGAACGACTCACAGCCAACTGAGGAGCATGGAGCTACGCAGCCTGTCGTCAGCGATCAGGGCAACTTCGATCTCAAAGGGAGATATGTGGTGAACTCAGGCTTCGTTCCTTCCTACGTCGGGGAGCCTATGAAAGACAACACTCCAACGAAAGCCAGGAACTACGGCGAGAGAGAGTACGTCCGATCGGCAATGGAGAAGGTGAGTCTCCCTGATTCTATGGAAAAGACCATAAATTCGTCCCCCCTGTCGCCTGTAGAGAATTCTCACTTCGAACGATTGTTCAGCCGCCGCAGTCGGGTATCCTCGACCTCCAGGGGCGGACCATAAGCCCGGATCGCTACTTTACGGATGACTTCGGCGCCCCAGACGCCGACAGCCGGGAATCGCCCGTCCAGCTGAATGCCGAAGACCTCCGTAACTTTCAACGGAATCAAGGCAAGGCTTGATCCTCTCCAAGCAGCTCTTCGGATGTATCTGATCTGGGTCCGAACATGATTTCACTCCCTCTACCAAAGCCATTTCGGACAATGGACGAACATGATGATATACACCCAGGATACCGGCATAATTGTCAACAATTTCGGTGTTCGGATAAGATTCAGCGCTCTAAGTTCTGATTCTGCAGGCGGTGTTCCTTACGTGGAAGCTCCTCTGATGACGGGTCGACAGGAGAGAGCGCCCTCTATACAGCCCGGATTCCGCCGTAAGCTTACCTACAAATGAGTGATCGAAGTGGGCTCAGGAGAAGGATCATCTGATCCGTCCATGCTCCGGAGACATGTTTCTCTCGGTAGAGTGTTTCTATCAACTATCTCTTGTAGGTGAACATCAAAGTCCAACGTCTTCATCATCCGCACGACCAGGAGTCGCGTCTTCTGCCGCTACGAGCCTCGGCGATGCCGCTCGAGTCGGAAGCAGCACTGAGGAGCCGGGCCGGCTTTTCCTCGAGCACAAACGATTGAACAATCAACAAAACTTCCAGAACCCCCATCCGTCGTACGCTGACGGCAGAGGCCGGAGGTGAGAGATCCCTTTAGTCGGACCTGCTCGATCATTCGGAAAGTAAGTCCACTCACGATTAGACTCCCCCGATTCAGTGCGACCGAAGATCTCCGGGCTGTCCTCGACGCGGCGGAGAGCCGAGAGCATATGATATATGTTTCCGCCCCGAAACTACCGACCCCGCTTCCGTTACTGGCCGAGCAGAGAAAGAAGGAGTACCATCACATGGGATACAGTTTCGACCACGATCCCTTCCGGGAAGTGGTCAAGACCGCCTAAAACATTCCGTATTTATATTCCGTGTTGTTCTCGCAAGGATTCCGCGGTGGAGTGATGGTCACTCATCCCAGAAACTGCCCCGGAGTCTTCCATCAGGCGTTGGACCCCCAAGAAGGATTCCTATGCTTCAAATAAACTTTAAATTCTCATGGTCGCGATGTCGTGCTTTGGGAATCCGGAATGCTCTTGCGTGTGTCCGTGCTGGACTGCGTTAAACGCCTCAAAGCCGAGTTCCCTCGGAGCCCCGCAGAGGCGCCCCACCAAGTTGAAGCGGAAAAAATCGTCGAGAAGCATCGATTCCAGCACATCTACCTTGAGGTGCAAGACCGTACTTTCTCTATTATAAGAACGGCACTCTATCAGGAACACATACCCTATCAGAAGAAGGAGCGAAGCTCAAATGGAGATAGAAGAGAACCCCCCCCCCCCCACATATGGAGCAGCCGATTTCTTTCCAGCGTGAGACCCCCTCCAAATTTCTCGACTGAGCTCAGGAGTCGGAACCCCTTGCGAGGTTATTTCGGAAATACTAGTCGGTATATATATATATATAACAAAATTACGTGGGCTTTCGGAGATATGTGGGTCCAGTCAGGCAAGAGCACGCACGGAAGTGAGACAGAGGATTTTCAGGCTAGACGAACTATCGTATCTTGCTATCTCGAAATTCTTCAAAAACAGGTCGCCGGCGAAGCAGAAGGCGAGCAGGCGGAGGATACGCTAAATAGGAAGAGACGGTCGGGGAATCCGGACTGATAAATTGCTCAGCGAGACAAGAGGAGCACCGGAAGACCGTGCTTCGCGGAGGCACCGGGAACGGCCGACTCTTTGCACGACAAGTACCGACTTTAAGAGATTTATACCGATATCGTTTCTGGAGTTGATTAGGAGAATCTCGGTGATTCTCAACGACCCCTTTGTGCTCTCTGACAGTTCAATAGAGTACGAGTTTTGTAAATCCTCAACGCTACAGAAAGTATGTGCTTCATTGTATCGACCACTCCCCCCGCATTCTTCGGTAGTATCTCACATTCCTCTCACTGTAATAGTCGAAACTTTCTAGCTGGTAGTGGAATAAGAGACAGATGCTTTATTTTATCTTCATCTCGATTCTCGACAGAGATGCGCGGAGGAGGTAAGCGAAAGCTTCCTACTCGTTGCGGCGCCCTCCCATGTAGAGACTCCAATGACTTCAGTCACCTTATATTGCATGTCCCCCTTCGCAGGACCCTCGTCCAGATTTCGAAAGCAAGGGTGGGTCGTCGATTTGCGCACTCCATAATCGGATTATGGACCTCTCGGGACCCTAAGTAGTTCAGGAGCTCTCGAATTTTTATATTTCTAAACTAACTTTCGATTATTCGAGTAAGTCGGACATGCCTACTAACTCTATAACAATCATCTTCGGGGAGTATTACTAGGCGAATGACTGCGGCATTCTCAGCAGTCTGAAAATCGGCGACGCTCGGAAGCGCAAAATCACGAAACATGATTCCCTTTGAAAATCTTTATCATCTTGCACAAGGTCTCAGAACCGGCATCGCAAATTGTGAGTTTATCCTTGTCGGACCGGCGGGGTAGATGAAGGCCACAGCGGGGTTCGGCCGACCTCGGGAATCGTCGCAATCTCTAACTAACTTTGAAGGTGGGCCGCGCACACCCGAGTGAGATGCATACTCAGGAACAGGTTCGACGTATAATACATATCATGAAGGCAGAGATAAACATCGGGGACGACGGGCCATCACAGAATCGTCAGGCCTAAGCTTGCAAGTGCGGGTCGGAGCTCAGGGCCGCGTCGTGATGGTAGGGAGACCGATGTCTTAAGTTGACTCGAAGCGAGCCAGAGGCTCGTTTCTGACGAAGTATTGACGCGATAGACCATCAGCACCCGAACGCACTTTACCACATTCGTTTGCTGATAGCATTAGGCCCTCCTTACGAGTCCTACTAGGCAGGAGCCGCTCATAAATCTCGCAGTACGTCGGAGCTGGAGGAGCATCGAATCGTCGTCATGAGCGTGACATCGGAAAACGACAGGAGAGATAGAGGGACTTAGTCCACCAAGGATGAGCCAGCGAGCAGGTGTGCTATCCCGACATACGTCTCGCGTCCCACGGGGGAGCTAACGCATTTTACTCCGAAGGCCTTCGAAGAATAGTATCGCCCGGCGACCGAGCACATGGTCGTCATATCTACAATCATGCTGGGAAAAATCTTTCTGATGATTCCGGGTTGACATTGGAGCTGATAAGAAGCCAATCGAGCATCATAAGAGGCGATACACTTCAGCGATCAATTTACGGAGCAGTTATAGTAATGGTTGCCGAGACTTCTAATTCCATGCTGAAGGAGACAGATGTATGACAGAATGCCCCCGGTGAGGAGATGCCATCGCAGAGAGGATACTATTGGATCAAGGTTTACTATGGATTTCTTGTTGAAATCAGCAGTACGACCTCATCAACAGTGGGGTTCTTAGGACGAGTCCTATGGGCACCCGGAAATCGCCATGGAACCTGGGGGTCCGAATGGACTACTCCGGGAACCACTGGAAACCCTCTCGATTCTCGAAAAGAGCCATGAGACCCCGACCCCAGCTCCAGCTCGCCGATCCAAGGTATTGCCATTTCGGTCCCAGACCTTGTCCCTTTCTCAGAATGTCTTAATCATTCATCTCGGATTCATCTTCAATCTTCGCCTGCATGGGGCACGGGAGACACTGCGACATCCATTCTCAGACAGAAGCGGGGTCTGCCAACCGTGATTCAGGATAAGGGGGAGCTCCTTGGAACGATGAGTTCTCTGGCGAGAACGATTCGATGGCGCCATGCTGAGCGAGACAGCATTCGACGCTACACGTTACGCTTCGTTCGCAGGCCAATAGATAGTGAAACCCTCAGTCACTGCGAGACGTCGGCATCGCTCGAAAGAGTCGGGAAGGCAGCCCGTTTCCTGGGAGAGATCAGGAATCGCATCAAATCTCTGACCGGCGAAAGCGGTGACGGTGAAGATTCCTGTGACAAAGCGCGTCCCCGGCAACGCTCGCCGATCCTCCTCGCTCCGGCCGACAGTTCCGGTTCCAAGGATCCCTTTCATTGGCGATTACCTACGAGGAGATCGACATCATAATGAAGCAGATCATGTCATACTGTATGAGAGAACGATGAAGAAACATGTGACTACCCTGAAGATAAAGCCGGGGGAGCTGTTTCGCTGCTCAAAGAGCCTCCTGGCTACCTTCGGATAGTGCGCGATATTCCCTGCCCCCAACTCTGCCCCAACTCGTTCCCGACGAAGAGCGAGCATCACAATTGATCAATCACGATAATCCTCGCCAATTTTTCCACTTGCAACGCTCTGGGATTATCCACTATCGAATACCAGAGAAGGTGATTCCATCCCTCATTCCACGCTCCTTTAAGCTCAGCCTGTCATTTCCAAAATCGAATCCCGGTAGCAGGCCCCACACACTCGTCAATGACATCGCGGAGGCTCTAATCGGGGAATCGAGGGATGCGAGGCGAACTTCTCCAGCCGAGGATGACTTCAGCGACTCATGCGCGGATGACCAAATCATGACTCGAGCCCGCGGAGCGCGACAGCAGATTCATCTGGAGCGTGATTTGCACGGGTCCTTCCGTTTGAGTCGGGACTTGGAACTGGAGATCTTCTCGAGTGTTGTCCCGGTTCGTTCCGAGCACCGAGAACTCTCCCCGGCAGGCGGTAGAGTGGGTGTGGCAATTCTGATGTCGATCTGTCGTGATTGGCGGCGTTGACTTTGGTGGTGATGGCGGCCTTCTCTTTCTCACGATGATTCCTCGCTGTCCACTGGTACCTTTGCCCTTTCCTTCATCGTATCCGCCGTGAGTGAGCGAGTGAGTTTGACTACTGACGCTCCATAACAAACGGATCGTCGGAGTCTGGACCGAGCAGTGCGGATTTCATCGCTCGTTTTTCATCACCATCTTGCAGAGTACGATAAGGAGTGACCGCGACGTTCGAAATGCAGGAATCGCCGGATAGAAAGTGATCGTGCGTCAGAGAGCTGCACATACAGGTATGTAGATTATAGCGAGCGCGAGAGCTGAAGAGCTTTGGAGCAGCTGAGACTAGGGTCCAGATGTACCGAGAGGAGTAGAATTACCCCAAGAACTCATCGACTCAATTGTGAATAAATCTGTAGCTCGAGCCACCAGCCGAGAACTTCACGCGAAACGGCTCAAGGTGCGATAACCCTTGGTGATAATGATCGACTCTGGCGAAACCAGTCAAAGGCTTTTTCGTGACGAAACATTCGCGAGCGGTATAGATACCAGTGGGAACAGCTGATCGGTTCCAATCGACGCAGCCCGGCTTCACACGGTACTGATTCGGACAATACGACGTTACTCTTGCGATTAACGGATATACGTGACGCTCGCTCGACTGAATGGTAGATTCAACGTGATGGCCAAAGCTATCTATCTGACGCGGAACGAGAGAGGATCTAGAAGCGTGTGCATCTGACGGGATCGAAGCGACGGTGATGAGAGAATTCCAAGCTCCAATGAGATACAAGCATGTGCTCTGCTAATGTTCGACGTTATTGCGCGAGATCCGATTCCGATCTGACAATGACTTTGAATCTCTGACAGATCTGGGATCCTATCAACGGCATCAGCTGGGGATTTCCAACATACACTTGTTGTGACCATTGTCGGAACTCGTCATTGAGAGAGCCCGTTCGAAGTTCTAGCTTCCATCGCTCGATTTAGTCTCGAAGCGCACGAAAATGGTTCCGCCAAGGTCGACGTGTTCGGCAAGTCGAATGCTTTCGCAGCACCTATCGTCAGTCTGTCATTCCATTTCACCACGTCCCTTGCATTGTTGCCAAGTCGCATGACCCATTGTATTCATAAGAACGCGGTTGACTAATAAATTTTGATTACGTTCGGGGACTACATCGGATTGCTTCTGCGAGCTGTTGGCATGAGCTTCCCTCTGTTCCGCCGCTACACAGTGACAGCCGTCACCTGAGTATTGGTATCTAAGAAAGTAATCTGAGTGACGGCAAGATGGAATGAAAAAACGCCTCGCTCGCTCTCAGCCACTTCCACAACGAAAAACACATAAGTAGCCTCCATGCTGAAACAATCATCAGCTGTGCTTTAGCGACATTCGCTGCTCAACGTCGGTCGGCTGGGATCGAGGGTCTTCTGGACGATGGAGCTCCTTGCCTTGTTCGATCCTGATGCATTTGCCTCCGATCGCTATGATATCCGTTGTCGAAAGTTCTCGGTCCTGAAAGGAATGAGGATTAGCTCGGGTTACTTTACAGACTGCCCAAATGTCCGTGCGCATGTCCCGGGAACGAGCTAGGGAAATGTAGATATTCGAAATCGGGAACCACCGCTCGTTGTGTAATATCCGACATTAGAGGTCTTTGAGAAGATATCAGAGAAGCCATCGAGATTCCCGGCTTCATATATTCCGGTAAGCCGGAGTTTCTCGGATCTATTCCGCTCTTTTCGGTGACAGGCGAACACCGATTCTGGGCCGGATCATTAGCCCCCGGGGAGAACAGCATACGACGCAATCGCGAAATTCTTTGATGACTGAGAGATCGAATCGGAAGTGCTCAAATTCGAGCTCATTGTCAGGGTCCGGCTTTCCCATGCCAGTCAGATTATGGGAACGCGCTCAAAATCGTCAGCATCTTTTCCCCGCATATATTCAACAGCATCAGGACTCAAGCAGTCAGAAAGCTTTCTCGAATGACTGTTCCGAGCGAGTATACTAAGGACAATCAGGAGAATATTATATCCAATTCAGGCATACAATTCCGTTCGCCGAAACGTGCAAGCGAGAAAGGAGTTCGCTGTAGGGGCATCAAGGTCGCTGTTTCTGGAGACTGGGCCGATGGCTCATATCTCATAGCTAGGGCTCGACTTTCGGCTGTTGTTCTGATGTTCTGAGGGATGATCGGCGTTCATCAAAGACAGCTCATGTCTCTCCGATGCGAAGATTTTCTTGGATAAGTTTTTCGAGCAGAGAATCGCGCTCTGAATGTCCATATCTACCGCACGTAAGCCAGAAAATCGCGGCACCGCGATTTTTCGAAGGAGAAGCCGCGCCCTCGCCGCGATTTTTGGCCTAAAATGCCGCGCCAAAAGTCGAGCCCTACTCATAGCGGATGACAACATTTTCGGGTCCTCTCCTTGAAGCTCGGAGACCGAGAGTGGTTACCTTACTAGCTCCTCCACATAGACTCGAAATGATCCTTGTGGCAGACAGCGCAAGATAGGGTAGACTCCCGTGGAGATTCATCACCGTAACTCCTTTGAACGCTAAAAGCCGCGTGAGGCTGAGATTTGAATCGGGCGCGAAATTACGACGGTACTTTTCGCTCCGAGGAAATAACTCGTTTATCTTTGACCCACAGCGATATGGCGATCAAGAAAGAGGATTTCGTTATCTTGGACGGCTGCTATCACCGTTATCCCAACACAACAGGTGTTCGATATCAGCTGAAGCTTTTGGAAGATAAATTCGTCTTCCAGGCGAAAGGTTCGTTCGCTTCAGTCCCGTCTCCATAGGGTCGGGCGACCCGTCTACCTTCTGGTAACGCTCGTAGCTCGCTCGGGTGCTTCTCGATTGCCCCCCAGGGGGGGAGGGGGAAAAATATGTTCGACGTCTCATTGAAGACGGAGTTCCCAATGCCTCATTTGGAATTTCAGGTAAACTGACCGAGGTTCGACTCGAAGATGTGATCGGATGCCATGTGATGCGATTCTCGTCTGATCGCTCAGACGATGGAACGTCGAAAGATTCGGCTTTTTTTTCCCTCTACGCCTATCACTTGGCGACGCGGAAGGGGATCAAGGGCGGTCTGGCTCGGCAGAGGCATACATACATTTTCGAAGTAGACATCTGTGCGACCTATGAGAACAATCTCAAAGTTGCGCGAAAATGGCAAAGTGCCGTCTTGTGGCTGCTCCGGGGACACCGTTTCCTGATAAATGGCTGTGAGTATCCGGGGACATTCCATTAGGTAGCCAGACCGATAAATTGACGAAGCGGAAGCAATAAAATTTCGTGTTTGGAGCAATCCTGTCTGAGCGGAAGCTCTGGTTTCGAAGTCGCAGAGTTGAGCAAACAGAGTAATCCTTACGCGCTCAAGGGACCAACACTCCAAAGGGCTCATCATTCAATCGTGCTCATCATCGGAGCCGATTCCGCCCGTTTCGATTTCGCAGTCATCCTAAGGGCTCCCTTCAATACATTCTCATATCCGGGAATGATATTCTCCATCCAGGGATCGAGATACTTAGCAGCAAAAGCCCGCAGCTGCCTTATCAAGTGATTGTCTCTGTAAATTAATGATTCATTGAGGCTGCATGGATCCACGTGGATCGCTTCCTGCTCCTTTCGCAGGGATGTCTCGATTTCTTATAGATTTGCGTCGAGATTCAGAATGATTAGTATTCACTTGTCTCATCGCTTTCGATCCGAGCGAGGAACTTCAGAATTTCCGGGTTACGCTCAAATGTGAGCAGGAGCATCACTGAGGGACACCGAGTCGCGTCAAAGCATGCCGCTCATTGTGCACGGAATCATTTACTGAGAACGGAAGGAATCAGTGAAGGGACACGGAAGTCTCCGGGATCGATGTTTTGTCTCTATAGTCTGGATTGGGTCAACCTGCGACGGGCATATTCGCCTAGCCGGTACGGCATCCACTCTGGGCAGTTGAGGATTGTCAAGCTCGGTGATCGCCGCATGGAGACTCCGGCATTACGGATTGAAAGTCCTCGCTATGTGAACTTGATTTCCGCCGATGATCCGCTTCGACTCTGCCAATTATTCCAAGCTTCTCTGGCCCGGATGACCTCATAGTTCAGCGGTACACGGCGCCTCAGTTTCAAAAGTCGGGGTTTCTTTCGCGCTTCAATGATCTCGATGAAAGAGCGCGGAAATTCCCGGAAGAAGTATCGGGTCGAACAAAGGGTTTTTGAAAGCGGCTTGCACGAAAAAAAGCTGGGCTGTCTTGAGCGGTGCTGCTTGAATTCCGTCGACGATCCGGTAGGACAGAGCTAATTGCGTCATCAACGGGCTTGTTCGTTCTCCATGGATCACGGATTCGCGGGACCGTCGCGAGAGCTATTGAGGTGGGAGTTGAAAAAACTCGATGATGACGTCCATCATGCAAACTTTTCCTTGCGACCTTACAGCTGGAGACGAACCCTTGATCCCGGAATCCTTACCTGCTCAACGACGATACCTTTGCCTCGTCAATCCGAAATCCGGTCCCGGGAAGAGTCTGGAGATATTTTTGGAGCGCGTCCGACCAGTCCTTTCGGAAGCAGATGTGTCACATCTATTACTTGTCACAGGTGAGCTCATATCTGTCACCAATCACTTAAGGGGAGCTCTAATTACATAATCTCGCTGCTGAGCTGCACCTGATCAGCTTGTGACATCTATGACGTAACGCCGCTTGCAGAGCGGATAAACCACGCCAGAGACTTCGTCCGAAATCTCGAGTTGGACCAGTGGTGCGGCATCGTAATCATATCAGGCGATGGACTCCTCCATGAAGTGTACAATGGACTCATGGAGCGATCGGATGCTGAAGAAGCCATCAAGATACCGATCGGCATGATTCCAGGTGGATCAGGCAACGGATTGGCCAGATCGATTTGTCACGCTTCGGGGTAATCCTTGCTCACAACACTGTTTTCCGGGCTCTAGGATACATAGTGTGCGAGGAATCAGCTCCTATCTATCGTTCTATCCGGTCCATAGCCCAGCGGTGTTTTTCCAGGGAACCATATTTGGTTGATCCTATTCTCGCTTGCACCCTGGCCTGCGTGAAGGGTCGCCTTCAAGAACTGGATCTTTTTCGCATCGAGATGCCAAGCAAGCCACCAATATATTCATTCCTGTCGTTCGGCTGGGGCATCATGTCAGATATCGACATCGAATCTGAGAAATTGCGTTCCATTGGAGAGATCAGGTTCACCCTGTGGGCTTTCTGGAGGATCTTCAGTAAGGTTACTGCTCGATATGAGATCATTCGTATCCGTTCCGAAGAATCGGCTCGAAAGTCGCTTGCTTACAGATCTGCGTACGTACTCTGGCCGCATTTCGTACATGCCGGCCAAAGAGAAGCGGATCATGTCCTCACCCGTCGTGAAGAAATCCTCTGTGCCCAGCAGCGAAGTTAACTCGCGCGAGGACTCCATAAGTCGCATTCCGAGACCGCCACCTCCTCCTCCGGATAGTACCTTCCTTTTCGGCGCAGATCCCAATCACATGCCTTCCTCGAGTCAAGGCACTAACGGATCGAACGTCGGCAGGTGAGTCACGAATAGAATCTCGTCCTGAATACCGACGCCTCACTCAACTCTTATCTCACCTGGCAATCTCACCCTTATGTCCGATTTCTGCTCAACAGGATGGCTCGATCTAGGAGCGTGATGGCGGATATCAATCAGGAACTGCGTGACTCACTCCTGGAAAGGGTGGACGACAACGAAATCAATAGAATAGGTAAGTATCGGATCTGAAGCATCGGGACTGACATGCACTCATGTAGGAAACGACGTCCGTGATCGTTCAATATCCTCAATTCTATCCACAGAAGATCGGCAAATTTCCATAGAAATCTCGCCCTACCGGGGCTTCCACCTCCGACGAAATAACAACGATCCACTGATCGGGGATCAGGACGCCAACGCGAACGTCACGGCCGATGACACTTTCCCGACTCTCGAACAGAAGGTCCCAGATGATTGGCTAGTTGAGGAGGGTCGGTTCGTTATAATCTACTCATCACTCGTAAGCCATCTCGGCACTAAACTGTTTTTTGCGCCTGAAGCCCGCCTCGATGATGGAGTGACTTGGCTGATGATGATTAAAGGCGAGGCATCGAGACGACAGATTCTCTCGTACTTCATCAATCAGGAAGTCGGCAAGCACGTTGACCTGCCGTGGGTGAAGATTATTCCTGTCCGGGCTTTCCGACTCGAAAGTTTTGATGACAGTATCATCACTATTGATGGAGAAATTGCTCACACCGACGTCGTCCAGGGCAGGGTTCTACCTGGCAAAGCCAGAATTCTTTCTTTCTAGTCACTTTTCTTTCGACGATGCCGTTCGAATCGGCGAAGCCTGTGATGATAACTTCTTGAGCTGTCCGAAGCCCACTCCCCGCCTGAAACGTAAGCATGTGAAGGGAGCTCCGATACACCTATAAGGTGCACCTACAGGCTGGTCTAATACCCGAACGATCGAATTCGATCGCGAGTCACGAACAGTTTTCCCAGCTTCTCGGAGTTCTTTAACGCACATCGAGCATTCAGCCGAATAGCTGCATCTGAAAACTCGTAATCGCACCGTGAGCTGCACACTCTTCGGATCGGAAGGACAGGCGAAGGATCTCCCTTTCTGGAAATTTGATTGTTTAGGACAATACTAGTGAAGAGGAAGCATTTTCCTGGATCGAGGGAGAAATGAGGCGACAATTGAGATTCAGGTAGCAGGGCTCACTTCACGTGACGTTCTTATCTGACGTTTCTCAAGTTCATGAGAACTTGCCTGACGAGAAATACCGATGTACACCTCAAAGTCTAATGTACTGCATCATTCTTATAATACTAGGACTTCGAAGCCCATACGGTCGATGAATAAACCCCGTTGTTGATTTATCCCGCTGAGAGTCTTTCTTGAACTTAATTTTGATTCATTTTGAAGACTACGATGTTCTCCACAGGGATTAGGATGGATGAATCGAAATGCGGCGGATGTCAGGGCAGGTATTGATCTTTATTTTTGATAATATTCTCGATATTCTCAACTTTCGAGTGGCGGCGATGCGTTTCGAGAGTATTTTCCGTTGCGAAAACGATCGAAACTAGTAATTCATTCTATGCGGAAAAACATTAGTCGATGGACAGGGCATACTCCGAATGTTGAGCGCCGCTCAGATTGATGACGAGTCGAAGCTCCATAACGAATCGAATTCGCATCACGACGAGAAGAATCGTCTCTCACTCGGTCAGTGGTGTTCGATCACTCGGGGCGAGACACAGGCGCAAGCGCCCGCCTTGACGCCGATCCTGGTAGTGACTTCCGGAGTGAGGAGCCTGATCGAGTCCATTCAGGAATTCTCGTCCTCTTCGTGCCCGTACGTTCCGTTTTGAGCGAAGTCCCTTCGTGAGAGACGCGTTGATCTCACCCCGATAAAATTGAGATTCCATTTGAGAAAAATTATAACGGAACGCTTGTGCGTTGGACACTGCGGGAACGGCCTAGAGACAGGCGTTCGTGTTGATTATCTAGAAACCGCCGGTATACGAATAAGAAGACTCGGATCGTAATCAGTGTCCTAGCATCGGCAGAAGGGGCGCTTGTTGGAGGCTATGCGTTGATGGTGAACTCAATTTCAGCTGCTGCATATGTCGGCTCAATTCTTCCTGGGTGTCGAAAATCATTACGAGGAACGGACTGCCTATTACATGGTCTCCCGACCATCGAACCTCGATTCGGTAGTCACCAGGCTCCGTGGGATCGTACTTGCAGAGGATCGTCCGGTCCTTGTTATTTTCTCGTTGCATCTCCACCCTGAATGCGCCCTTCGGGCCTCTTATGCGAACCGTCAGTTGACCTGCCCCCGCGCCTTTCGTGTCACAAACGAATCGGCTCTGATAGAGAGCTAGAACACCGGGCTCGATTCCTGGCCCATAGACTCTCACTTTCGATGCATCAGGGGCTCCGCAGATTTTCATGGTGAAAGGCGATCCTGGAAATCAGCAATACAGCATTAGATTCATTCCGTGAGAGCCTTGCCGTATCGCAGAAGAGAGGTTCTTACCCGGAACGTGGTTCCCTCCGTACTTGACGTTCAGTAAATGGCGTCCTCCCTCTTGTGGCTTTATGAATAATGTGAATGTACCATCCCGATGATCGAAGAGCTCACAATGAGCCATTTTAGCGGGTCCTGAACAATGTGCAGTCAATTCACCTGGTCCACCTGTGGAGCGAAATCCTTAAATGATGTATAACGCGAATTCCGACAGCTTCCTGCTTTGCGGAGTTGAAAAACTTCCCCTATAGTTTGGTCCGAAACCGCCGGGTAGGAATTCACGCCAACAACAGTTATTGCGCATAAGAAAATGTTAGCGCGTCAGCACAACCTTGAACTCTGAACCAATCGACTGAACGACGACCTGACGTTTTTACCGTGACCCGCGAGTTTCAACTGCAGTCTGATAGTTCACAGAAGATGATTGAGCTCTTAGTTATCGCGGGGTCTCCCTCAAGATTTCAACAATACCCTCGCTCATGGATGGCAGCTTCATCAGCGTTCGAATCTAATGTGGATTCTCTGAGTCCCGAAACGAATTGAGACAATTTTTTTTCACTCACCTTTCCTAGTATCAATGAACGCCTTGATTTCTTTGCCGACAACTCCACCCAACAAGCCGTCTCCAGAACAAATGACCCTGGACGAGTCGCAAATGGCCCCGACAGTGACCTGGTGGGGACAGCTCGGGAGCAGATCGTCCCCCCAATACACGTTGAGCTGATAAGAGCCCGTGTGTGTTGGTGTGAAGCAGGCCCTACGAGAATGAAAGGGTTAGAATTTCTGCCGTGAGACCGGGCTTTGCATGGGGGTAGGTATCCGTTTATTGTCAGTCTAAGATCTCTCACCGGTAAACGTGGTTCGCCATGGGTTGGATGTGCACTCTGATTTCTGCACTTGGTCCTTGCAGGACGGCCCGTGGAACGCCCTCACGACCCAAGAGGGAAGCATCGATCACGAATTCAGCCTTTTCACCGACTCGAGCGGAGAGTAAACCAGCTCCTTTCACGACAACCTTCGAGAGGTCGAGACCCTCGGCTCTGTGCGATCCGTTTGACAAATCGGCGGCTCTTCCTTTGATCGGAGTGTTCGCCACCGCCATACCGTTCTGGATGATCGTCAGCAAGTAGTTACCTGTCGGCGTGAACGATACGTCAGCAACCTTTGTCGACAGACACTTTCTGATCATCCGCAAAATAGAAGCAATCGTGGATTCAGCGGAGGGAAAGGACATCCACAGGCTTGGGGAGGAGATACCAGCTTTGTGCTGCTGCCGCTGTCCCGACTAAATGATTTTTCGTAAGCCTAATGCCATCTTGCGAAGTGATTTTCAGACATTTTTGTTCTGAAAGCACTTGGTTGCTCACCGCTTTCTATCGGTGTGAAGTAAAGCCGGACTCGGCCGGAGCTCACTTTCTCCACGTTGACCGGGATGATCATACCGTTCGGTGTTCTTAGTTCGGCGACGATTTTGCCCGCAGATTGGCCGACCTCAAGCGGGATGCTCATTTCCTCGCCGACGATCAACCTCAGAACACCATTCTCATCCAGGAATCGGCCCCAGCCCCCGACACAGCTGATATCTCTCGCTTCCGTGACTTTCGCTTTGAAAGGAGAATGAGGAACATCTTTTCCGTTCCATCGAATGGTGATCTCGTAGAGACCCACTTCGAGCGGTAGATAAGCCACGCTGTAGAGACCTTCAAGAGCATGGAGTGTTAGGTCTTAGAGACTCCTGGAGTGGAGTGGGATCATTGAGCAGAACGTCTTGCCGGGAACTCACCTTCCTCGAGCTCCTTGATCTTGAGCTCGGGTTCCGAATTCGGCCCATCGATGCGGATTTCCGGCATGCCCCACAAGCCTCGTCCGTCGACTCTGAACGAAGCCATTGTTCCTTTGAGGCCTTTCTGCAGACCCTGACCTGTGACCTTTGGGCTGCCGGAGTCATGAGCTATGAAGGTCACGGGACTTCCAGGCACCGCTATTCCTCCATAATTGATCGCGATGCGATACTTGCCGGCCACGGATGGCGTAAATTCGATAACTTCACCATCTGGGGAACCCTTAACCTCGATGGGGAGATTTCTGCCCAGAGGAGACGTCACGGTGACGTCTAACTCCGCGTATCCAGCGTCTCTTCGATTCACTGAGGATGGGAGAATCGAATGGTGGTTTACAACTCGTCTATCCAAACAGGGAATCGCACTATCCTGCTCACAACATTCACTCACAGGCAATGGAAATATTCTCGTTGACGTTGAAACTCGTGGAACTGATCTGCTGCAGATGAACTTTAGTTGCATCGAAGGCCTGACACTTGAAAGGAGACCCGTTTACGGGTTCTCCGCGGTACAGAACTTCAATCTTGTAGATGCCTGGAAAGCAGCGCAACCATTACCCTCGAAGACCGGGGGGACTCCGAGTAAGCGATCCATGTTCTCACAGACGTCCGAGTGAAAGGTATCGCCCAGGAAAGTACCTGTTTCGTTCGGCTGCCATTCCACCAAGAGACTCGCGTCTTTCTGTGAGAAGCATTTCACAGGCAGGGGTGAATTCGAGTGAGACGACACCAAGATATCGAAATCTTTCGCATCTCCGTATCCGCCTGTCTCTATGTAGAATTTGTTTGTTCTCCCGATTTGCGCTGACTTGAGGGAGCTCCCGTGAGCTATGATGCTGCGACTCGGGTCGCGTACGGTGACCGTGGCGGGGAATCCAGGGCACGCAGTGCCGTTGAATCTCAAGTCAATGACGTTGGGAGCGTCTTTCATCGGCGTGAACGTCACCTTATAAACACCGAGAGCCAACTCGACGATTTTGTGGGGAACTTCTTTGCCGTGGCTTGCGATGACGACTTTGATCTGTCCCTTGCCGGCGCGTGTCGTGTCCACTTCGAAGGAAATGATAATTTACATCCGCTGTACTTCTAGCAAGGGAAACATGTCATATTCTCAAAGTGTCATTGGGACCGGCATCAGCAGCTAACCTCGGAAAGATTGTTCTTTGTTCACAATGCCATCGTCCAGATCCAAAACCCGGACCCGCGTCGGGTCCGAAACCGCTACATGGAAACTCTTCGCCTTGTAGCCGTCGTGGAGGATCTCTACGAGATGCGTACCAACTTCCTGAGGTTTGTACTCAATTCTGTCGGAAAAGTTTTCTCTCTTCATTCGTATCGACAAGCAATCGCTGCCGAACGGGGGAGGCGATCGGGAAACAAGGCGCGAAGGATTTGTCGAGAAACAGAAAGCTCATTCGAAGCTTACCTCCACGTTGTAGGCCCCACCCGGGACACTGAATTCTGGACGAGAGAGTCTTTGCTGGCAGTTATTCTTGCCGTGATTTCTCCCTCGGCTTCGACATCGAAAGCGCTGAGAACACCGACAACCGCTCTCTTCTCGCCTCGGACTTCAACTTTCCGTCCGTTTCGGGGCATGTCAATCATCTCGATCCTGAACGGGTTGCCTGTGAAATTCAAAGAATTCGAAATTCGTAGCCTGCATCACTGACTCCGATCTCGGGGCAAGTCTTCATCATGCTTCTCACGGGACAAGAGAGAGCATATCGCGGACGAATGATGCTCATGATGGGGGAAAACCGCTGCCAGACGTTCGATCAAGTGCGGTTATTTTCGCTCCGCACCCTGGACTTCGATTCCAATCGATCGATCAACTGACTGGTTGTAAGTGGCACCTACTGCTTGTGGAGATCCATGACGCTGGCAAGGATGATCTCTCTTTCATTTCGAGTCACTTCATTTCCGAGAGACCAATGGATATCCGTGCGTTGCGACTCAAGGCACTCGAGTTCGAAACACAAGTAAACACATTCGCGAGAACATTGACCCTGATTGGCAATACTTTGTTTCGGACACAGCTGAGAGCTAGAAGACGGTTGACCGCGAACGCCCCGGCTGAAAACTACACGACTGAGCAACAACACCCGAGCACCGGGTAACGATTGCGAGCCGAGGGGTGAGTGCAGCACACAACACCGAGCCGCAAGCGCACAGTCAGCAGGCGGACGCTTGGTCGGTAAACTGGGCAAGTGGTTAGCTCCAGACGGATTGGTTGGCTCATCGGTCCGGGTGGCGAGCTCACCTGAGCCTACGGCTTCGACAGATAGCCGAACAGCATTGCCCACATCGTGTCTGATCAGACAGTCAGTAAAGTGGAGAAAATTAGCGCTGGCCGCTGTCAATCACGAAATCGATTGAGCTCGACTGGCCTGTCTCTTACTGTCTTAGCGGAGGGACTTTGAGGTCGTCAGGAAGTTATAGCTCATTCAGTGAGGAGCGCTGCGGCAGTGGACCTTTCTTCCATTTTTGACCGAGTCACAGAATGCGATCCGAAGAATTGCCGTCCTTGGCCAGTGCTCGGCATGCGAATATTGGAACAGGAATACCTAATACTAGTCGGCGGAATCTATCAGGGGTGGATTGATTCAACTCTATCCGGAGGTGAATCAATCGCTTTGGTGGCTTCTCTCGCCAGACAGAGCGTACGGCGAGGGGGAAAACGAGGCTCACAGAATTTCAAGGGGTGCGTTCAAAAGTATTCAAAATTACTCTGATTCTGGCGCTCTCAGGAAGTTCGTGGTCGTCATCGAGATCCGGAAAATGCGAGCTCGACTCGAAGCGTTCGATGTCAGCCGCTCGATTCGATTAACTTGGAACGGGGGCGGATCCATGCCTATAACCGAGTGGGGCGTCGAGCTCCGTCTGAACTGCCGTCAATGGAGAAAGCTTCTCTTCTCCCTTTTCCAACAATCTGTTCTTCCCGCTTGGAGCGAGACGCGCGAATAAAATCTTTCTCCCGCTCTGATTGCGCCAGCTTGTCATTGAATGGGGCGACACTCGCTGTGAAACTTGACGACTGCATAGTCATAAATAGAGCGTCACGTCTTATCCATTCCCGGAAGACCGAAGACCGACCTAGTACTTTTGCTCCCACGATGCACACGCTTCGGGTTTCCCTTGAATCGAATGAAGTGATAGCATGTTCTTCAGGAGCGATATCTACTGACCTGGCACTTCTTCTTCATTAAACGTGATGTTGACGAAGTGAGTCGTGGTTTCTGTCGGCAGGAAGGTGACGTTGTACACTCCGCGGGAGCGCATCGAGACCTCAGCCCTCACGGATCCTTTCTTCGTGCTTACGACGAGCTCCAATGTCCCCTCACCCGCATGTGAAGCATCAACTGCGATAGGAGAAAGACGTTGATCGAAAAAAGGTAGGAACGGTAGTTCTTCGAGCCACAGCTCGCGGAAACAGTTGCAGAAAGATGAGCTCGGCGAACGGAGGACGAACAGAATCGACAAATCACCCTCGATGGGGTTGGTCCAGACGATTTCGCCGTGACAGCTACTCACCACAAAACGTCACTGGTTTCCCCACGGATCCTCGACCCAGACTGGAGACTGTGACTCTGTTCACATCGAACACATTACATACGTAGGGCGAACCGGAGATCTGCTCTTCACCAAGGAAAATAGCCACTTGCTGAGGTCCGACTTCTAGGGGCCGGAAGGCCGCTTCATAATTATGAGCCGATATTTTCGACAAAGTCACTGGAATAGTCGCACCGCTCGGAGCTGAAACAGAATGATACTAGGTATTCAGTATTTACGAAACTCCTCCCCATCAACTTGATTCGAGACGCGGACCAAGCCGCGCTCGAGAATTCATTCTTCGGTGAGTCAGCGCTGAATAGCAGGTCTCGTCGGAAGTGGAAACAAAACAAGCTTCAAATTCATTCTCGAGGCTTTCGCTCTGACCGTATATCAAGCACCGCTTTTTCTCTGCTCTGCCCCACACAAGGCCACGATATTTCCCTCATAATAGATTCTAGAGATTGTGCAAACTTCTGTATCGAGCCGAGTGCCCCTCACCTCAGAAACATCGCCGGCCTTGTTCCAGCCTAGGTAATAGTCATAAGCCGGGAGGGGCGGGAAAAGATACACATCGCAGGAGTAGCTTCTGCCGACTTTCCGTCGCACGGAAACCGAGCAGCTATACCCGCAATGAATGGATGCCGAGTTCGGCACCATCGATGTTTCAGGAAAAGATGCTCGATCGGAGAGCACTCACCGGTGGCTTGAATCCTCAAGGGTTTATCGCTGCCCTTGGTGTCGACAGTGAACTTTGTCCCATGAGCTAGAGAAGTCATTCGCAGGGAAGATCCGCTGACCATGCTCTGTTGCGAATCTTGTATTGGCACATTGAACGGACTCCCCGGCACGGGAACGCCATTGAATTTCACAGATATGGAATGGACCAACGGTTCACTGAAAATAGCACATCGGGTCAATCCTCCGAGGAAATCGAAGAAAGATGCGGCGCTCGAGGATTCTATGTCTAACCTTGGTTTGAAATTGACTTTGAACCGGGCGTTGCCCTCGGACTGTACAAAGTTTGGCACATTTCGACCTCCGACGGAAACAGTGATCTCCAAATTTCCAGCTCCCGCAGCAGCGGCATCGATGCTGAAGTATAGCGGAAAACCAACCGTTCCTTTTCCAATGTCACCGACTTGCACCATGGATGGGTCGTACACCTGCGTCGCACACAGCATCACGTTATTATTGAAGCCCGCACAGGGGCCCGAAGCCCCGTTCTGAATGAGCGGCTTATGCATGTCGGAGTCTCTTGAGTAGATATTGTACTATTACCTTGCAGATGAAAGGCGAATTAGGTATGGGGGTGTGATTTACCCGAATGTCGATCAGATAGTCTCCTGGAAATGGTGACGCGATATTTAGCGACCTCGTCGAGAGCTTGTATCGCCGTCGCATCTTGAGCCAAGGTGGTCGTCGACTCGACACATACCGACTTCATTGGGTGTGTACTCTACTGTGTATCCAATTTTTTCATTGCCGATCATTTTGGCGGAAACCCTCTCGTTGCTCGGCCCACTGACATTGATCGCTAGCAGACCGACATTCTGCAATCGAAATCAATTAATTCGAGTTTTCTAACGTCTTTCTCTACGCATTCTGCGCTTGGAGCTACGCGCCGGAAATGATCCCTGAAAACAAACCCGGTGGGAGCTTCGATATCCCCGCGATCACGGAGCTCGAAGAGACCCACCTGTTCTGAGGTATTTATCTTGATGGTGGTCAATTGTCCCAAAGGACAGCGATCGACGCCTTCGCCAGAAACGGTCACACTCGACAGATCCACAACATTACACGAGAAAGGCGAACCTGGAGAATCAAGAAAGAACTCTTCTGTTCAGCTTGGGTGTTCTCGAGGGAAAAAAGCGTTCGGGAGCGATATTCAGCGGCAGAGTCAGTGAAGTATATCAGAAGCTTACTTGGGACATGCTCTCCATTGAATTTCACTTCGATTTCATGGAGGGTCGCTTCTTGCGGCGTGAAATGAATGGCGTAAAGAGAAATGCTCTGTGCCTGCGGCGTTGTGGCCACGCGGCCCTTATTAACCATAACCTCGAGGTTCCCCGGTCCTGCGCCGGCAGTTTCAACTAGGAAACGGAAAGAGAAATCAGACTTTCTGTTGTCTTCTCAACCGACTTCCGGTAATCACTCAAAAACGAAAAACTGCCTTTCAAGCTCGATTCTCCACGAACGTTTTTCAATCGTGAGCTACGAACTCGGGCCGAAGCGAGCCTCACCTAAGAACGAAGCGTTGCTGCCGATAGTGATCTGAGAGGGTACTTGGGAAACTTGAATTTTGGAGACATCGTAGACTTTAAAGATGAAAGGGCTTCCAGCTAATGGCTGATCCATGTACCGTACCTCAATGCGATATTCACCTGCGAAATGAGCGCCCAATCAATCAGCGTGTGGACTATTTTGTATTTCTCATCACTCCATCAGAACGGGGACTGTGAACTCACCGACGACTGCGGGAGTGAACTCGACCGCCATCTGACCTCCGGTATTGACATCTCGCAATGTGAAAGGAACTACACTACCTTCCGGATTCGTGATTCTCGCATAGAGTTGTTGCGGCGAGACGTTCCCTCGGAGGTTCTGGAATGCCATAGTTACCGGAATTCGAATCTCTGATAGTGAACCATTAAATCGTGATAGCCGGAGGATTTTCTCACAGTGAAAAACACTCGCTCACCAATCTCGCGGGTTTATTGACAGCGCAGCTGAGTGTATCGCTCATCGCATTGACTTCAACGATGTCCAATAGAGCATCGGTAACCTTCACGGTGAACGGGGACCCTAGAATCATTCCGATAAGTGAGAGGGGATCTTGCACATGTTCCTCAATACCGGTAACGGAACGATCCGCCCATTTGGAGAGGTTTTTACTGACGCGGCATTCCGAGCTCGCAAGAAGTGCTCCGAACAAAAATTCGCTTCAGCCCAAGTCAAAGGCAAAATCTCTAGTCATTGACCTTGCTTTCGCTCGGGAAGTTCTTAGAGTTCAAACACATCCGCGGAAGTCATGTTCTATTGAGCCGACATTTACGGGCGTCGATTGACCCCCACCCTGCTCCTCGACGAGGAGCTTGAATCGTCTTCTTCCAGTGATCCGGGCTGTGGCGACTTATGCCAAGCCGCTTATAAGCTCCATATTGGTTATGAGCGTCAAGGAAACCCCCGCAGACGGAAAATCGTGGGATCCCCACGGTTCTGTTCCAATGGGCCTAATGTTCTCAATCGACAGGGTGGAGCTCGCGAACCGCGCCCTGGGAGCTTGTCGATCCCGAAGTTCCTCGGGGACACTATGGGCAGGCACTCACCCGGTACGTGGATTCCATTGAATGTAATACCGATGAGATGGGGACAGAGCCGATTCGGAACGAAACACACAGCAAACTTGGCACCCCCTAAGGGTCGGACTTGGGTTGGCACGTTGAGATCTTCGTTTGCGGTAACAGTTATTTCGAGGTTGCCTTCGCCCGACGAGCTAGCATCCACTGCGGAACGAAAACACCGAGTTGTTGAGCATCCGCGGTCAAGCGCTGTCAAGTGACAGCGCCACCAGCTACGTTTCGAGCCGCTGTCCGGTCCCCGCTATTGTCTTGTGAACTTGCCAGAAAAAAAGTCAACCCTCGCTGTGTGACACTAATTACTAATGAGCTACAAGCGAATTCAGCTCTAAACTCGTAGCAGGTTTTCTGCTGTCAGAATTTCTTTCGTTCAGCAAGACCCAGAATTTCGGATGCATTCGACCTCAGAGAGGTCCGTTCAGAGCAGATCGAAAGGCTGAGACGCGTAAGCTCACCGATGAACTCGACGGTTCCTCCGACGGCGCATTTCGACACATTTGTGACCGCCACTAATTCGGCACCGAAACATTTGAGCGGGAAGGGCACACCGTCGAGACTTTTCCCGTTGTACTCAACGTTCACGAGATGATCTCCAACGACTTTCGGCGTGAACTCGACCATGACGACATCGGGATCCTCATGAGCAGCTTTCAACGAAACTGGAACGCTGTTGTTCTTGGGGGAAAGGACCATCACTCGAATGAGTTCCCTCCGACCTCTCGGGATTCGAATCGGGAATAAAACTGGTTGGTTAAGAGGAACGAGGTCGAGTTTTGAGAGATCCACGCTGTAATTGGCAGTCGACTCCGTTGCTATGATATTCAGCGGACAGCCAGGCACAATATCCCCATTGAATCTGGAACAGAAGACTCGACGATCATCCTCGAAAGTTCAATGAGACCAGGGGCTACTAATATGTACATTGCTGTTCAGAGACCGAACCTGATTTCAACGGTGTGAACAATCGGATTCTCTGGTGTGAAGGACACAATACACCTGCCCGATGATAGGACGTCTACCTTATTGGCCACTTCGCCTTTATTGATTGAAATTTCCAATTGTCCCTCGCCTGCCTTCGAAGCGTCCACTGCAAATAAAGAAGATGTCTCTGCGAAAACGTTCCCGTCACCTTGTTGGTACGCTGAGTGAGATAATCTCGAGCTATAGAGCAGCACGAAGCGCGATTTCCAAGACTTTGGGCACCGGAGAACTCACCATGGAATTGAACCGGTTTACCAACTTCGGCAGACTGTGGCACATTGGTGAGCTGTATCCGCGCGGCATCGTAAGCTTTGCAAGCCACGGGACAGTCCTTTAGTCGACGTCCTGACACGGCAACATCGAGCGCGTAATTTCCAGCCTTCTCGACCTCGAACTGAATAAGATACAGCGAGGGAGACTTTTTCTCCAATGTCGCCGGCACAGCGACTTGATTGTCGCTCGCTGCGAAGTCACAAAAGCTTTAATTGTTGTACATGGGAATCTGAGACGGGATGGACCCTCACCAGAAGAACGCGTTATTAGCGATCAGAATCCTTTTCTTACCGACGTGGACTAGGAGAACCTGTATGTGGTCTCCCGACACTCCGGGTGGCACGACTACTTGCACCACTTGAAGCTGCCTCACTGGGAACATCCGCAGCTGCTGAAAATCCACGAGACTCGGATGCGACGGTGCCATTTTCTCAGTTCGACTCCGTTCCAGTGTGTCAATTGTCATCGCAACCACCTGCTGAATTATGAAAATAGTCTTTCAGAGTGCAGCGGGTGCGTCGCGGGCGAACCTTTCCCCTTTCGTCTTCGGAGAAAAAGCACGGCGGAACTCGCTTGCGCTTCACATTCCTCGCTGCTGATCTGCCCTGCACAATATCTGGCATTTTCCCTATGAAGACTCGCGGCCCTATGACTATTGCCGATCCGAAGATCTGGATGACACGTGGGGAATCTCTTCCTCAAAGAATTCTCTGGGGACACTCACGAATGCCATATTCATCGATATGTGTAGATTTAGAAGCGCTTCTCGGCTGCTAAAGCAACCGCGGCAATGGAGCACTTTTTTGATGTTCCATCGAAAGTATAATGTATGACATGACCGGGCGGGCGAATTGCGTCTCAAAAGCTGTGCCGACTTGCATCCGCATATTATGGTCCAGCGAGGACGGAACAACCCAACATCTTGAGCAGATGTTCCCGTTTCCCCGCTGCGAGCGGGGCATTCTTCTCAATTCTTCCTCCTGGAAAAGCTCCATGATGGATGCTTCAGAAAGATATTTTGCGATTCTAACAGAGCTGACCGGTCGCATATTGGCCACCGCAGATGGTCACCGGCTCTCCTTCGCAGTGCCTTGTTGACCTTGTTGAAAAGTTAACAACAGAAGAAAATTCTTGTGTGACCGCGGAGTTGCGCTACGAACCGGAGCAGCAATCGATCCTCTGTTGCCACGCCAAGCTTCCGAAGTTCCTACCATGTCTTTTCAGAGGATGAGATATTTCGATCTGCAGACAGATCAGCTCTCTCTCTCGACCGAATCAAAGTAAGCAGACGTTCTCGGAACGACCCAGTTCGGCTCTCCAGGGATCGACCCGACCTCCGTGATGAATCAGGAGGCCTCTATCCTTTGTTCAACTCTGTCTCCCCATGACATGCTCTATGAAGATCGCGAGTCTCCTGAAGAACCTACATCGCGCCAGGTGGCTCCACGACCAAGAGCATCTGTGCTGAGGATCGTCTTATCTCCCTCTCGACCAGCATGCACGGAGCTCGTAAGCAACGCCATTTCCCAAATTTATTGAATACGACATACAGATCGATACTCGAAGTGAGAAGGATGAGAAGCCTGTGGCTTGTGCTTCAATGCACGTGTAGAATCGTTTTCAGACTAGGCTACGAGCGCGGAGAGCATGCCTGCGCGACTGATTCCCGAATGATTGGTCAATGATGTGATTGCCGAAAAGCAGAGAATTCACGATTGATCCTCCGGTATCCGGCGATCCGCCGTCTGAGAGTGGCGCTCAGTGGCGGATTCACGAATTCGCCGCACCTAGGCTTAATCAGGACCGCCGCCCTGATAAAACCCATCTGGGGATGAATATCGATTCTTCCCGGCGTTTGCTCCGAGTTGTTAAGATTTCTTTTCTATTCCTCAGAAAGCCGAAGGATCCATAGACTCAGAGATTGGCTCTGCTCATCCAGTCGATACCAGAAGAGGAAAAAGAAGAGTTCCTTCTCAAAATAATCGATCTGGTATTTAAGAAGTTATGTCTCGCTGTTCGTTTTCGAGACGGCTCCCTCAATCTGGCAGCCTCAAGCTCATGGACAGAGTTGACGTCCTCGTCTCGGTCTCGAATGATTTCACTGAGTGAGTTGTCGAGGATCGCAGAAGATCCAACCAGGAATTCGCCGCCCCCCGAAAACTGCCGCCCCAGTCTATAGCCTACTAAGCCTACTGGGTAAATCCGCCACTGGTGCCGCTTGATACCCGCTGGCGTGTATTCGACAGCCGACTGCGGGCCCCATCTTCAGGTCGGTCTCTTGATGCGGCGGCTGTTGCTGCTGCCGCAGTCCCGGCACCTCATCAACGACGATCCACCGCGGAACGTGTAACCAGTTACACTAAGTGTCTAAGCGATGCTTTCAGGCAGTTTTTCCCATCGAATGATCCGTCGAAAGACTCGTGAAGGCTTCCGACGACTCTGCAAGTCGCCTTGCAGCAGACACTTTCGGCTCATCCCTAAACTAAGTCCCGACGAATTTTCACTTGTACGGGCTGATACTCTGAGAGGGGATCGAGACGAAAAGCGGGCGTCCAAGCGGCGTGGGGCATCAAGCCACCGATATTGCTAAAATTGAGAAGGACTCGAAGCGCAGTGCTCGCCAATTGACCAATAATCACTGGCCACGTTTTGCCTCCGCGGCAAGAAAGTCGGAACCTGGCGAGCCACAGGGGCATCTGACAGAGACGGAAGTGACCCGACATCAGCCGCAGGTATGTAGTGATGGACGAACGGCTGGACTGTCGATTTCTCCGACGGTAATTCAATGAAATTCTTGTTCAGCCAGCAGTAATTCGGCAAGTTGCAACTCCGACGCACGATCCCGGATCCTGGATGCGAACGTCTGATCGATGATTCCGCAGCTTGGTCGCTAAGAGTGGACAGTCCAGTGTAAGAGGGGAATCCAATCATATCGCAAAACGAGGCGCGTTCAACCAGCGTGCGATGATTTGGGGGATTCGAAAGGAACAAGAGACGACTTCTCTACTCTGATCTCCTCTTCACCGAGGGACGGGTGAGCTTTGGCCGCAAGAACACTCTTCGCTCTTTTTGATCCCGAGACCGGAGAGCTCGGAACGTTTTGGACGGTGATTAATTTTCCCTCGACGAGCTCCTATGAAGTCCGCTATAGGGACCTTTCAGCCCCTCCCCCCGTGCAGGTCAGCTGACCGTCGAGCAGTGAGCCGCCGGTGCACCATGCGCCGACGATATCGTGCGGAACGCCGGCTACACCAGCCCAGAAACAGTGGCACACTGGAGCAGTCTGTGACATAAGCACTCGATCCGAGCGGATTACCTGCTGAAAGATTCTGAATATACTCAAAACTCACGTGAGCCTTGAAGAAGTGGGTCGGGATTCAGCTGAGGAGCATCGCGTAACCCGACGGAAAACCTTTATATCCTTGCTGATCGTGAGCTCTGTTGGCGAAGGTTGTCCCTGTCATTCTGACTTCACTGAGAGCGCAGTTCATCAAACATAGCAGTCCACTGATCGGAGCACGCAGAAATATTGCACGTTGACAGCGACCGGAACGATGCCACTCGTGTTGTTGGCCACTTTCTTCTCACAGATGGCGGTAAGCGGACGAGTCTTCTGCTATACCTCCCCAAAATCGTCGTTTGATAAAAGCAGCGACAGGGCGGCTCTCAGTCGTCCGTTCGGTCGTTCCTTCGCTCGCTCGCTGGTTGGTTGGTTGGCTGGCGGGCTGGCTCGTTGGTTCGTTCGTTTGGTCTGACGTTCGCTCAGTCGGTCGGTCGTTCGGTCGAAGACCCGGCGCTTTCGAACAGACGGGTTCCCGGAGAGAAAACGGCGACAGCGAGAGGAGGAGGTCGATGGATTGATCAAGCAGAGGCAAGGGACCTGCGGCAAGGGACGGGTCAGCCAGATCGACGGACCTTCATTCAATCCCCGTGTTTGCCTGCGAGCCAGTCAGTCTGTCAGTCGCCGACTCGTTCACTGCCTCGTCAACTGATCTTCCACGTCTTCGATGAGGGAGCTCCAAGTTTCCTCCCTGAAATGCGACCATGACCATTCCATCGTCTCTGGTCTGGTCGAGGGATAGAGAGCGAAATGGGACCTTTTATTCGAGACCGTCACGGTGGAAACCTCTCCGTCTGCTTTCTGTCTCCCCCTTTCAGCAGCGTCCATGTACCCCCTCGCATTTATGGAAGGGAGGGGGGGCAGGGAGTTGATATATCCCGACCCGAGCATGTTGCCGGAGACCCTGAGGGCAGGAACATCGAAAACTCCCAGAACTGCTCAAGCACGGCATTGGTTTCAGCTGAGCGTTCAGATTACCTCCGGAGCGACCTTGAGGGATGACCCTTTCGTGTTTTCCGTGGATCAATAAATATTTATTTCGCTTAAATACATATATGTACAGGCACGGCCTAGTACCGATTTTCATCAGATCAAATAGCTTCTCAAATCTCAATTAGAACGCAGTTGACTCATTATCAAATTGACTCCAGACTGATGATATGGAACACTTTTCGATCATTGGCCGCTCATCTCACTCCATTCCATGCACACTCGAATTCCTAGCGTGATCCGTGACTCGATCAACGCACAAGGCATTGCCCTCAACTTTTCGTGTGCTCCATCGGCAATGCTTCCTCCAACGACCAGATACGAACCGCATTCCCAGCAAGTGAACTTCTAAACGCAACACTCCGATTGAAAGGGGAACCAAGCGTGGGACCGGAGTTTCGTGAGACTTTCTCTGTGAACCGTCTCGAGTCGCATGCGCCGTTTTCGAAGAGTTGCAGAGAATTCACTTTCACGCATATAGTTGTTCTCTGCGAATATCACGATCAACGAGTTCGCTCCATGTGTGATCAATATCAGATCCGTGTCGTATATTCTTAGGTCCAGTGCATCCTGCTCGACACAAACGAACAAAACGTTCCTTCTAATCAGAACATCTCTGAGAAAAGAGGGGCGACGGGTGAATTCATCATGCTTTCCGTCGGTGCATCGTCCACCTGCCCAACGATGCCTAATTGATGTGCGCAGCTCTAAACGCCTATTTGGAAGATTCGTTCTCAGGCAAACACGCAGACACGCATGCACTCGACTCGTCAACTAGAGGTAGAGTTGGATACGTTTTGTGATCGGTTTACGGCACATATGACATGTTTTTAAGGGCGCAGCGCACTTCGCGCACGCGGCGTGACCGCATAGAAATGCTACATTCCTTTTACGCTCCATGCAGATCGAACAGGAAGCGCTTTCTTCCATTTCCTGTAGACGGGATTCCAGCTGCCTCAACCTGCAAACCCGAAGGGGGGCGGCCATCAGTTTTCGGCGAATTTCAGAGTATGGCCCCGAGCGTATCGTTATACTACCACAATCAAGTTAGTGCTGCGAGGCTACGGACCTCTCCAAGCTGCCTTGGCGTTGTCGCGAAGATAGTATGGTGGCCCCCGTGTTCTTGTTCGTTTTGCACGCGACGATCTGTTGGCAGGTGATGCACTTTTTCATGCGGACGCAGCACTCCTCACAGGCCACACAATGTCCGCAGGGCATGAACTTCACCACGGCCGGCGCTTCGAGACAGATCTCACACTCTTTCTGTTCCATATGAAGGACGACCAGAGCATCCGACAAAGCTAGTCAAGAAAATATATGCGTGTCAGCTTAGAAACCTGCCGGAAAACCGTATGTCGCTCCCGCCGAGCTCTTTCACGAACAAGGCACCTACCCGTAGACGGTGACGCCGGCTGGATGTCGCTATTGGCGGCCCAAAATCTGAGGAGCTCTTCAACCTCCGTCGAACCAGCCAAAGACAATGGTGTTCTCTTCGCATGGTTCTCCTTCAGGAGATCTGAACCCTCCCTGGAATCGAGAGGACGGAGCTATCAGGGATGGTCGGTCATCGATCCTCGCACTATGGATAAGGGCGATCGAGGCTCCGGGGGGAATGTTCAATGATTCTGGATGTGGATAAAACTCACTTTGCTAGGAAACAAGCGATGAGGAGACCCTTGTCCTCGATGGCATCAAGGGGCGATGTTGCCAAAGTGGCCAAAATCTGCGCCATTCCTGGAGCATCAGACGTTTCGACCAGCTCAGTGCCCCTCAGAGCGGAACGTTTCACCAATGCTACATGCAGAGGGGTATCGCCATCTTCATCTTGTACATTTACTCCCGCTCCGGAGGCCAATAAACGCTCAACGATAGCCTCGTGTCCCTGGGATACAGCCAGCAGAAGCGGCGTCTGCTGCCTGAAAGTCCATCGCTGATTATCATGCGTACATAATATATGTACATCAAACATCAAACTTCATATATATTGATGATGATACATCATGGTACGTGAAAATATGTGATAGATGATGATAAACACAATAATATATAATAACTCATGATAGTTCCGGATTCGAGCGATCGGGAGAGAAAAAACGTTTCAAACTAACCGGTTATTCCGAATGTCCGTGTCGCAACGACCGACCTCCAGGAGGAGCTCTACCACTGCGAAGTGACCATTCAAAGCTGCGAGATGCAAGGCGGCGAACCCATCCTCCTTCTTTATGTCGACCAGCTGTCTCGTTCGAGCCAAGAGTTTCTCGACAGCGAAGGCATTTCCTTTCAGAGCCGCGTGATGGAGAACATTGAAGCCACGCTCGTTGCGTAAACTGAAGTCCACGCTCGGGACGTTGATGAGTAAGTCGGTGATTCCCACAGACTCTTTACTGATGGCATCGTGCAACGCTGTGTCTCCGTACGAATCCTGAACGTTGATATCGAGCGCGTGCACCGAGTGCGATTGAGGACGCAAGAGGACCTTCACGCAGTCCGAGTACTGCTTGTTCACAGCGACATGTAAGGGGGTGCACTTCGTTCTGTTCTGAGCATTTATGTTAGCTCCGGATGCTAATAGGGTCTCGATGACTTTGGGTTGGTTTCCGAACGCGGCGTAGTGGAGAGCCGTATCACCATCCTCATCATGCGCTTCCAAGTTAGCTTTCGATCTGTAAGAGCAATCGTGAAAAGCTCGTCCCGACAGACTCCACCGACTCCTGCCCGCCTATTGATATTTCGTTTTCGATCCTTGAAAAGGAGATGTTCCGATCCCGAGCGTTCGGATGTCTAGGTTTCATGCGAGGTACCTGATCGTCAAATAGATACCCATGGATATATCTAAACTTCACCCACCTCAACAAGATGTCCACAATCGCGTGATGACCCTGATGACACGCTACTTGCAGAGCTGTTTTAGAGGAACTCTTCAAATTGACTCTGTCGGGATGTTTGGAAAGATATTCGAGGACGGCTTCGACCTTGCCCAGAGCTGCGTCTCGAACAAGTCTCTCATGCTGAAAAGCCACCGAGGCCATCGTGCCCCCTGTGATGGGTTGTGTTCCTCCCGAAGCCCCCGTGGAGGTGCCTGAATGAATGAGAGATCATGTAGGGAGCTTCAGACCGATGCTTCACAGACGGCGCGGCGCAGGGCTGACAACGAGACCATGGTTCGCAGGTCTCACAAAACTTCTGATGGACATCATCAAACATTACCTGTGCTGGTTGTTAAAAAGTGACTGAGCAGGGGGTTCGCATGCTCTTCGCGCGTATTGGCATTCATCGTGTTATTGAGCTCAGTTTGCGAACCCGGAACAGGAATGAGGCACATTGGGTTCAACGTCCAAGTAGTGCCGTCGACGATAACCTGTAAAGAGGAGTTTTACCGATGCGCTTTCTGACTCTCTGCCCACCGATCCTGCCAGACGGACTTGCAGAAACACATTCCTCTCAGAAATGTCAGAATACCCACCCGTAGATCACCATCCGTGTAAATCTTGATCACTTTTCCGAGTTTCCCAAGAGCCGGTTTCATGTTCTCAACATATTCCCCGTGACCATCTTGCAGCTCCTTGAAACGCTTCAGATCGTCAATGACTCGAACCATATCGCCCACGTTGAAGACGATGCATTTTATCAGAGCGTCTGGATTGAATGTCCATCGATTGTTTTGCCCGTCGAACTGAACTCGGATATCGCCGCGCTCAGTCACTCGATGAACTTTGCCGACTTTTCCAATCGTTTCCGACATTCTTGGGTTCCAACCACCGTGTCCGTCTTGGAGAACCTTGAGGATATCGATGTCTTGGAGAATCTTGACGTGGTCCCCGACCGAGAAACGAGATGGTTCTCTCGAGGCTGCTTGAGACGGACCAGCGATCTCGGTCTGAGCCGGCGTTATTCCCAATACGGGCAAATGGTCCCTGTAGTAGTCTCCACCAGGCGCATCTTGAACGTATCGCAAATCCATTTTCCCCTTGTGACCCACTCGATAGATGTTCATCGATCCGGAAGTCCACGTGACGTTAGCCACACTCCGACCGGACTCTTGCTCCCAATCTGAGGATAGGAGGATTATTTTAGGTACTTTCCGCGAGTGCGAATGGCTCCGAAGAGCTTTCATCGTGATGCGTATCTGCGACACCGAACGCAAGGGCCCACGGAAACTCACCCATGACGTTGAGAATTTCCCCGACTTTACCATCTCCGCCGTCCTGATTGCCCCAATCCCAATCGTGGCCACGGACGACCTGGGCTCCGAGGAATATTCCTCGAGCTTGGAGTTTTGGTCTCCCTTGTCGACATGAAACCGGTATACCCTCAGAGTTCGACGTTTCGAAACGGACGAACGGATGGCTCAAATCGTGCTCGTCGCTGTGGTAGCAGGCCGAGCAAAGATCGAAGTCGTAACAGCGAGAGCATTTCCAACGAACTCCTGCGATACCTTGCCTGTGACAGGCGTTGCAAACAATATTTGGATGTTTCACACCTGCAGGACGGATGGGAACCCAAATGAAATTCGAAGGTCTCGGTTTCGGTGTGAAATCGAGATGTAGCTTGCGCAAGCCTTTCATGGAGAGGCGTCTCACTCACCGGTCGGTGCGTTGTCCAGAACCCGCAAATCGTAGGCTTTCTGATAGCCCGCCCTATAGTTCGTTCGACTTCCGGAATCCCATTGAACGACCACCGTCTTCTCCGGAGAATGAGGATTCCCCGCCTGGAAGCAGCGTCAGATGCCGTGACTTGTTTACGTCTGGATATGGAATCCGATCGGTTCCACTCTTGGCTCTTTGGGAACTTGAATATCACGTGACTAGTGTTCCTCGTCACAGCCTCCCCTCCGTCTCCGATGATCCTTTCGGAAATCAGGGCTGAGGCGTCGTCCGTAAAGCTTACCTTCCCTATCTCGACCACGGTTCCCACGTGGCCTTCTCCATCGTCTTGAGCTCCCCATTTCCAATCGGGTCCTCGAACGACCCGCAATCCGACTTCCAAGGCCATGTTGCCTCACCTGGATCAAAACATTGGTCACAGTCGTATTTTCCCGTAACGCGCGAGCGGCGTGTATAACTCTGGAACTCTTTCTGAACCACGGAGGGTAAGCATAGCGGAACTTCGAATTCAAATCAAATATAATACGAATCCCATTGCTCAGCCACAGTGCAACTCGAAGCCAGACTGAAGAAATGACGAGCTTTTCCGACCTTAAGGCTAGACTGAGATTCGACAGTCGGGATTCCCCTCGTACAGCATTCATGGCACCAGTCCGATCAGCTGCTCTCTGCATGAGACTCGTCCGGGAAATACCTCTCGAAGATCTTCGCGAAATGGACAGTAAAGGAATACTGGAGCGATTGAATAAGCCGTCCAGACACATCGTAGAGTTCGTCGACTCGCTCAGATCGCACGGAAGCATCCGCCGCACTAATTGGGCATCAGGACAGCGTCGCTTCGACGACAACAAAAGATTAAGGACAGAGGCTACACGATGGTATCTCACGATATAGGATATTTTGCGAAGACCGTGCGGGACCAAGCAGGGTCTCAAGCCTCTGTTCAAGCGCCGAGGGTGGGAAATATGACGGTTGCTCTCCGGAAGTGTGCTCTCAGGCTAAGTTTTTTGTGACTGATTTTCCGAGAATTTAATGTCACTCCATTCTTAGAGCAAGCATACCGAGAACCGGGAATCCGGCGCGGTCCGAAGGCGACGCTCTTCCTAATCCATGGATGCCAATCTCCCTGCTGACACCGAAACACCAGCACATGCACGGTCAGGAGTCTGACTTTTCATCGGGAGAAAATATTTCCCAATTCCCAAAGTAGCTGCTGCTTCTACAAACACAACAAATCCAGACCAGCTCTCATCATGAGCAATTCGCGATGGAGGCGCCACTGGGCTGTGGAGGCGCCATTTTCAAAACTCGGCCTATGTAAGCGGAATCCCCGAGCTCGCCTCGGCATCTCGAGATTTTTTTGCATCGATGGTCACAGGAAACATACATGCCGATTATGGAACACCCAATATAATCATTCCGCAGTACAGGACGGGGCTTTCTTGAGGAGAGAATTTCGAGATCTTCATCGTATACGAAACGCTCGATCCGGCGAAGTTTCCTAGGTGACTGCTCTCTGGGTCTCTGGTCTCTCCATTATCTTTATTAGGGTCTCACTAGGGTCTCACCCCCGACACCGATAGGGTCTCACCCCTTTTTGAGAAAGGAATCGTGGTTCCGCCCCGACCGGAGATCCATCGAGCCATACTGCCTACGAGCGGAAAAGCCTCGAGCGAACGCCGACTGAAAGCCGAGCACTTCAGGCGAGAAGAGCTTCGCGTAAGGCTTCGAAGCTCCATGAGAAGTTCTTCCGTGTACGACCCGGAAGAGAGCTGTTTAGGGATTAGAGAATGAATAGATGTCTAATGAATCATTATGGAGCGGACCCTGCTAAAGGGATCCCTTCAGAGGAGGCGAGGATCGCAGCTGTGCGTTCTCACGCCGATGATTCTTGCCCCTCCGATATCGGAATCCCTGTCACGCTTCCACGACGAAACCTTCTCATTGGAAACTAGACCTAGACTGACGGCTTTGGTTGTCCCTCCATTCTGAACTTTATTCAACAACTTTGGAGTGTGCATTCGATGGTTTTCCCAGAGAGCTTGTCTCCCGCATCGGGTGATGCGAATCTCCGATTCGGAGCGAATTACCCATCAGTTCACGCCTCGCCCGATATCTACGTGAGTATCACAACAACGATAAAAGCCACTGGAACACGAAGACGACTCCGATTCTGCATCGAGGCGCTGTCGTCGGGCGAGGAGTCATGGAGACCCGACTGCGGAATCTTTTGGTATGAATCTCCTTGTGCGGAACCTTCCTTTTTGAGACTGACTACGTCCCTTCGGTCTCGATAGCGAGATCTCGCTTCCAGACGGCATCGCTCCCTGCTGCAGAATTAGGTCTGAAGTTCTCTCCTTTAACGGGGTCCTGAGTTTGATCACACAAAATCGGAAGCCAACCCCCTTCCACCGGTCTCCAGCGACAGAAGGTATTTTTTAAATATTGACCGGATTCGGAGCCTACGAACTGCGCCGACACGGATGCGGTGAGCCTGGGACGGCAATCTGACTTATAGTTTTCCGAGTTCGTCTCCGATTTCCGAAAAGTCGCTCAAAGTCGTCTCAGATTCGATGCATCTGGACGTTCTGCTCAGCGATTGTGTCGAGGCTGTGAAGGAGAAATTGGACGATGCTTGTTTTCGAGATGATCCGAGACCGCTGCTCAAGTTATACAAGCTGGAATACCCGGACACAGAAGGAGCCGATTGGGATGTCTCAAGCGCCTGCAAGCGGGAATCGATTTGCCGAGATTTAGGAGTGGGTGGGCCGCTTTGAGCTTCTCTGGGCATACCGCAAAATAGAATGGAACATAGGAAATCGGGCGACTCACCGAGCTCCGGAGATCCGGAAGTGATTGAGGTCTGGGTTTTTCGGATCTTGGCCCCCTCCCCGCAGAAGATCTCTTACGTCTATCACCTGATTTGGTCCCTATGCCAATGACATCGAGTATTTGATCAATTTTATCGTAGTAGTCCATGTGGCCGGTAATCTGGAAGCAGGGAGAATATATCCCTCCATGATGGATTGAGGCGATTATTTCAAATGAGCCGTCCGACACAATCGGCGTATAGAGGATAAATGATTACCACATCAGATAAATCCAAATTGCGCATTCGTCGATCGCTCCAATTTATGGGTTGAAGACCGGCGATATTTATACAAGCGCTTGAGGTTCTGTAGACGAACTTCAGCAACCAATCACCCCTGTAAGCGATGAGTTCTCTTAAGTTCAGGAGTCGGGTCTCTAATCGGGCTCCCAGTCTGTCATACGAAGTCCCCAAAGAAAAAAGAGCGACCTCAGAATTCGAAAGCCCGCCTCTCAGAATGTCTGTACCCCTCCGGACGGATTGCTTGAGTTCCAGGCATTTCACGTTGAATCGCCGGCGAAGATTCGAACGACTCGATGGATGCCGGATCCCAACGTTCTGAGCCGCGATGGGACATTCACGACGTCCTGAGAGACCCTCCCCTATTATCGAATCATCTCAAGTAATCAGTGCAGCAGCCCCCCTCCCTCCCACTCCCGCCGCCGCATTCCCGGTCCAGTGACCTCAGGCTCTCTTCACACGCTCTTCGACTGCGATCCTAAGCTCCTGAACGTTCGAGCTCATGCTGCGACCGATCATTCCTCAGGTTCCTAATCCGATTCGAGTCCGGGGACTGAGCTGCCTTATCGAGGGGACGGACGCCCCTGCCCTCAGGGGAGCTTTGCAGTATTCGATAAGTCTGTTCAGGTTCGTTGTCTTGTTGGAAGATTCAGCCGGCTGATATCCTTTCGCTCGCTTATGGTGGCATGTAAGTGTTCTTGGATATCTTCGTAGATGTCTCCTTTCAGGATTCTCTCAGTGCGTTGGTTTGGACCCTTGACCACAACTAGAACATCAATCTCGAACCATAGTCAGGCCTCCTCCATGCTCCGTCATTCGCGTCTGGTGGTCGGTGAGTTCAAGGACGTCCGCCTGAGCTTCGACGGTGCCAACGGGAAAAATAGACGGTTTTTTTCTCGACGCGCGTCCCCCCTGGAGGTGGGCACCAATCACTCGACGCTTCATAGTTACGGTCAGACCAGCCGGGCGCCCTCACTTCCTGACATCCCACCATACGGGCGATGGATCAGAAGCTCTTCCCTCAGCCGACAAGATGCCGACCTCGTCCAGTCCACCGGGTACCCTCGTTCGAAATCACATGGGTTCAAATATGAGTATACGAGTTTTGGAAAATTGAAACTTTGTGCGTTTTTTGCTGCCTGATCGTCATCGTGAATGTTAAGAATGGGGTGATTTTCCTCAGATCCTCCTTCTCGATGTATACGGGAAAAATCGGATTTGTTCCGATTTCCGACGAGTCACGCACATTTTGAAAAAGGATCCGAATTTTCGAGTGGGTCCATCTTTTTGGTTGCTACTCTACCTGCAGTAACCATTGACTATGCTCCCAGCAACCACCCGCTTGAAAGACGCCCAGTCTGCAGTCTTAGCTGGAACCGGCGCACCAAGGAGGACCGCGTTCTCCACGATGCCCTCACACGTTTGTCGACGGGCCAATTCCTGAAAGTTCGAATCTACGATGAGATGGGTTACAAAAACCGATGGTACTTCCCTATGCCATGCCTTTCTCCCGAACATACTTTCAAACAGTAATAAATCACGCGGGCTCCCAGCGAGAATCCAATCAGTGTGACGGGACGGTTGCCTTGTTGGCGTTGGATCAGAACCTCTGCAAGGTGTCTACCGACCTGAGCGGAGCGTCTTTGACACACACCCCAGGGATTGTCGATAACTCCCGCGACCTGTCGTCATTTGATTCAAAGACGTTAATCCTGAGTCTGGAGCGACAATTCGAACCCTCGTATGAGTCTAGGCAGGTTGAAGCTGTACCGAGATGAGAGCAGCCGGCCAGGCAATCGCAGCTATGAGGCCTGATAAGACTGTGTACTTCAATGCTTCCTGGGCAGCCATTGATACAGCGAACGCGTACAAATAGTCGATTGCAGTTCCCAGATCCAAGAGGTATCTAAGAGAGGGTCAATGGAAGTTCGAAGGCGATTCCTTGTGGGATTCATTGATTCTACGCATGTGGGTCTGGATATCATACTTGGATTCGTAGCGGAGGACGTATTGTTCCCGGGAGCTGTTCAGGGCTAGCCAAGGATGGATGACCGCGTCTGGAGAACCGGAAAAATATGTGGTACAATGATCTAACAAGTCTGAATCAGGAATCACGGGATCGCTAGGACGCAAGAGCATTCGTCTCCATTCGAGCATTGCACCTGAGAAGTTGTCGCTTGATATCCATCCAGAAATCGCAATAGTCACGTGCAGCTCCTGGCCTTTAGTGAGTTCTTCGAACGCAAATTCCTCGATCTCCCCCAATCGTTTGTTCATTTTGTAGCCAGTCAGTCCCGCGCCGGCGAGACCCATGATTGAAGAGATGACTGCCACACCTGCTGCCGATCCGAGAACCGCGGCACCCGCTCCTCCGATGAAAGCTCCCGCGCCGGCGGCCACTAGAGGAGCTGCTAAACCTCCGGTCAGTCCAAGCACGGCCCCTCCGCCGACAGTCGCGATTCCGATCATGAGGTATCTCTTAATCTTTTTCGTGCGGTCGCGTCTCGAGGTTTCCTCACCGTCGGCGCTGGGAACAGAAGACCCTGATCGATTCGAGGTGTGGAAAACTTCGGACTTTGATCCGGGAGAGGGGAAGGTGGGCGGCCGATACTTCCGGCGGTGAGGCCTCGAGAACTTCCCGGGTCGTACTCACGATGATGATTTCGCTCTCTCCGTCGAAAGACATTGGACCAGCGAGCGTTCGGCTGCGTCGACAACGGAAATCGGTAGGGCGAGTTTCATCGCGACGTAATGGATGCAAACCCGGGAACGGGCGTCGTAGACACCTGCGGCGTAAGTCAGACCAATTCACGGCTCGCTCCGTTGGTCTCTAAGCATATTCAGACGTGGGAGTCCTTAGATAGCTCACCGTCCTTCACGGAGAACAGGATGAGATCTTTCACGAAAACTGAGAAGTCGCCTCGGATTTCGGGCTCTTCCTTAAGTATTTTGAAATATGGCTCGTAACTCCCGCTGATTTCTCCGGACACTAAAGCAACCATGACGGGTTTCACCTGAAAGTGTTCGGACCCCTTCTATCAGCAACGCAGTGACGAGGTTCTCGCAAGCTCCTCGAGGAATTGTCATCGCGAATTTCCCAGTAGGGATCCTTACCTCGCTATGGAGATGCCGGCAGAGGTCCTTGATGAATTTGAGCCGGAACTGGCCGTCGGTATCGTCTGGGAAAAGTTTCTGCAGAGCCAATGCGAGGACGGCGCAATAGGAATAAGCGCCGGCTTCGGAGATCGACGAACAGATTTTGCTTTCCATGCTGAAATCCCGAAGACAAGCATGAAGTCTCCACGAACATCAATCATATCGAATCCGGCATGCATTGTTCTCGACAGGAGCAGCTCGAGTTTTCGTCACACGAAGACTGGTATAGCTCCTCTTACAGTGTGTCCGCAGTTGGATTCTCCGAAAGGGAAACTTTGATCTAGTGGGCTGCTCCTGAGATCGGTGCCATTGCCCGTTTGCCCTGACTGGAGTCGCTCGATCGAGGCCCGCGTGGAACTCAAACCCTGCTCCTCCTCTTCCGCAGGATCGGGCACTCAGAAACAGAATCCCTGGTCTCCGTACCAAATCACGGACCATAAGAAAGCGTCGAGGATTCGGGGCTCGTATCCTCTGGGATCAAGATCGGCCCATGCGCCAATCATTTGAATCGGGATGCGAATGGAATTGTGATAGATCCACTCGCGAGTCCTGACAGATAGACTGCGTTCGAGCATCAGGACAGCACAATTGTTGTCTCGAAACGTGTCAGAACTCGCTCGATTCCAGATCATATCGTTCCGAAGTTTTTGAGCTCTCTATACGACGAGAGCCGGATATACAGCCGTCTGGACTCTAGTGGGTTTGGCCTTCAGGGAATTATAGGACGCTCTTGAAGTATCAAGTCGAGTTTCACGATGCAGCTCAGCGAGGCTGAACTAAATGAGCAATCGGAAGTATATTTGGCTCCCCCCTGGGGAAGCATTTGCCTAGAACTGCGCTTCGAAACTCCTTCTCTCGAGTGAAGCTGAGACGGAAGGCTGGATTATTTATTGTACATATATGTTACGGACACTTGTTCGTAACAGAGGCCAGCGGGCCTCGAACGGGGTGAAGCTTGCAGAACATCGGTTCGATCAATGAATCGCCTTTATCATGCACAAAAAAAATGGGAGCCGCCCAGGAAGGCTTCCTAATCAACGGTGCATGAAGTGAATTACTGACGCTCCGCCAATTTCAAGTTCGTTGTGGATATGGATACGCTGTCCGAAACATCAGTAGTTCCCCTGCCAGCTCCTGTGAGTGATTTCAAGTTCGGGATGAACATAAACTCGGATTCTCAAGATTTACATAGAGGCGGGACGACTCTTCAAAAAGGCCATTATGACTCTCAAACATTTGAATCCTCCCAGAGCTAGTGGTTCCAGACGAGGGAAATGCTGTGCGACGCGCTTCCGTTAGCGGATCAACGTGAGTCATTTCGACGATCGAGCTCGACGGCGGTCACTCTGATTCACTGTGATTTTCCGTTCATTTTGGCGTCCGAGTATGCTGGATCAAGCTGAATTCGGTCGTGGATAGACAGTACCATAGTCCTTCTCCGGAGCGGGATGTTGAGCGAACTTACATTGATTGCTCCAGCCGTCAAAGAACTCAGTCGAGAGGAGGAATCTTCGACACATGCGTTAGGCAATTCGATTCAATCGTATCGCTCTCCTTCTTGAAACTCCCCTCGGGTCGACTCATCCACTGATCATACACAAAAATATAGCTCTGGATCGGCGTGCGTCAGCTGTCACATGGCAGCGAAACTTCCTTTCGAGAATCAGCTGGAGGAATATCGAGCGGCTGGTAGCCGATCGGGTGAGCTGTCTTGTTGTTGGTCCATATGGGCGAGGGGCTGCTCACGCCGGACTGTGGAAAGAACGGAGCGATGACGCGAGCAGCCGAGCTGCAATTCTTGGTAAATTAAGCAAGGACGTCTCGCCTGGAGATTGACGCGCGGATTGGTTACCGGAGCCATGATGGACTAGAATGTTCATGTTCGCTGGTGATCTATGACGGTGGTCGGAGAGTTTAATGAAGTGTCGGCCTCATGCTCGGCTCCTCTACAAGCATATACGTATAGACAGAAATTGACGTGAGGAACGACGTGCCGGAAGTTTTCGAACGAAGGAGCTTGGATCGATCAGTGTGGGGCTCCGTTGCGCGAGCCAATCGAAACTGTCATGCGGGTGGAATTACGGCACGAATTTCGCGGAAGTCTCTTGCTCATATGAAGAGTCAACGTCTCACGGGAGGTCGCGTATAGCCGCTGCTGGTAATTCGATAGATGCTGATGCACTTGAAGGAGTTCGCATGACAGACCAAGCTAGGATAGCAGCAACCCGTACGGCAATCCTGTAAGGGAAAAATTCCGTAGATCCCGGATGTCCCCTATTGGCTTTTGTATCCTAGAATTCATTTCTATTTTCCGGCTCTATTAAGATCTACATGTAGGTAACTCACCTGACCGGCCATGCGAGCACATGGGTTCTTTGGTGGCTCTCGTATCCTGATGTACGGATAAAGGGGATAAGGCGGAGCGGGAGGAGGTGCCGTCGGGTACGGTGCAGCGGGCGGTATTCTTTTCGGGGGGTGTGGTTTGGGTCCTGGGGGCAGCGTCGAGCTTGGCACCATCGAGGAGATTAAAATTAGAAAACTCAAGGTCGCTCCTCTCATGGCGGAGCTGTCGATAGAATCTTCCAGGAGAAGATCGTACTGAGCTCTTAAACGATGCTCGCCCCCGTCGCGAGCGAGGGAAACATTATCACAATCAAAAAGAGATTAAACAGTCCTCGGCGGCTCTCACCCTTGAATCGAGGTCGAACTAGACTGCAATTAGTAGCGAAAATAGATTGCCCCAGTCGACGAATACCAAGAGGAATTCTAGCGCAGTTTCAAATCCTACCCCGGGCGGAAGTCGATGTGCGGAAGGGAGCGAGCCCTTACGGCGGTCGCAGTTCGACTCGCTGCTCCGATCATCTTCGAAATCAAGCCGGTCCGCGGGGTCGTGTCTCTTATGGTTTATTATGATGATGTATTGTACTTCAATAGGAGCCTACTCGCGATGAGAGGCAGTCTGATAAGCGAAAATCTGTCGCGATAATGCGTCGTTCTGTTGCATGAGCCTTAAATAGTGTCAGGACAGGCTCCATTGACTTCTTGGAAATCAGGGTTCACATTGTTGGCCTTCATGATCTCATTGACAGCCTGGCTATGTTGAGCGTCGAGTTTCGGACCACGAGACGCAATCGCGTATATACCTGTAAATATAAATATGCATATAGAAGAATGTAAGTTCAGAAAAAGCAAGAAGATGATAGAAGAAAAGAACACTCCTTGCTCGAATACATATACTCACTGTAAGTGCCTTCTTGGATGTATATAGCAGCCCAATTATCGTAGTCCGTCCCTAGGATCTTCACCTCTACAAACTTCTTGCCTGCGATACAGTTCAGTTAGCTCGCTTCAGTCTGTTCGTATTGCGCAGAATACGTCGCCGCCCGATAGCTTGCATCCGGTTCTTGCTCCCACCACATCGGGAATCTCACCATTTATGAGTAGATCGTAGACCGCGGGTTCTTCCCTCTCGTCCACGACGTCAAATTTCAGCTCGCGGATCGTGTCGCTGATTGTTCATTTAATGAGTGTTATTGGAACGTTCTGTTTGACTGATCTAGGATGACTCGCACTCTCCATCATGAGATCACAAACCTTTTCGTCTTATGGAACTGGGATACAACGTGGTAGATATTGTCTTGTTTCTTCGTGACTACAAAATGCGCGCAGTCCTCGTCGTTATTGAAAACGCGTTCTGTCACTCGTATCAACCACCATTTTCCTACAAACTGGGCATGGGAATTCCTGTAGACTTTGAGCGTGCATGCGGGTGGTAATGTCCTGCAGCCCCGCCACTTACCACTCTGGATGATGGGGATCACAGCCGTATCTACTCAAATATCTCACCTTTCCAGGATCGAAGTTCCCCATTACTTGTGTCACCGGCTCTGCGCTAGTATAGACGATGCATAGCGAAATCAGAGAGCCGATTGAAAAGAAAACGTGCATCCCGACGGATCCCATGGGGAATTCGAGCTCGCAAGTCTCTGGGATTTTCTTCCCTGAGCAGGGATCTCGTCTGATTCTTCACTGTGGCTCAGGAGACTCAGTCGGCAAATAATTCATGGCCTAATTGGAGGAATTGAAATTTTTCCTGATATCAGCTGCGCAAACTTCACATACCGACATTGATTCCGACGGTCGACGTTAACCTATGCCCACTTGCCAGAATGTTGGTCGCTTATGACGACGGGCCATGTTCCTAAATATTCCGTATTGATATTTCTCATGTCTGGCGAGGTACATTTTTCGCTCTGACCGAAAAGTCCGATCTTTCGTGAATGACGCCCGCTGGCCGAGCGCAGGATTATCTCGGAACAAAGAAGTGCAATGCACGAAGAATCACAGACAGCGTTGAGCTAGAATACAGCATGCTATTCTCATTTCGGATCAGAGCCAATTACACTTGATGGCATGCTCACCTATCCCCCGAATCGTTCGCTGCACCGCGTGATGGAGAGCATGATCCTCGAGTCAGGCGATGCGCACTCTCCGCAGCTTGCTCGAGCATCGGTCTCCTGCTCAAAATCATTGCTTACAATCAAAAGTTCGGAAGCCTTTTCGCTCAGGCGTCAGAGAGCCGAGAGCAGTCATCGCGCTCTGATGCCGCGTAGAGATAGATATGTACATCGACGGTTCCAGGGGTCTTGCGTAGAACCACCTTCATCAAGTGTTTGTCGCTCTTCGAACTTGAATTTCTGCGCCACGATATGTATGCACGAGTTCGTCTCGACGATGGATGAGAGTCACTCACTGTCCCGGGAGCGGGCTTGGAGCTGTGCAAGACGAGGACAATGGAAACAACCCTGTGCTCTTGGTGTCGGAGGAACATCCCCGGCCACGCGCTTCTAGATCATTATTCCCGCACTTGTCGAGATCTCCCTGGTTCAAGAAGAAGCTTCGCGCACAGTCCAGCGTATCGACGAACCTGAATAGCTCATTTGCTCATTTCCGAACGGAATAGAGGCGTGAATTTTCAGAAATAGAAATATCATCCAAGATATGGGACAGGAGGCCGTGACATCCGCTTCGTATATGAACGACGGGAGATGGGCGGGCATGGATGACAGCAGGAGCGAACGATCTCTATACGATGACACCCGTCGGCAAGGGGCTGTCCAACGCCAACCGAAATGCTCACTCCGCAAATCCCATTTGGTCCGATGACGCATCCGGGATAAAGCCTCATGTATGTTGGGTCTACAAGAAGCCCTCTGGCACCCTGCCTCTATCCGATGCCTCGGTGATGAGGGCCCTCGTTTGAAAACTTGGAGGAATAGGACACTGTTGTCACGTGGACGATGGTTTCATTTCTGCCAGTGGCTCCGCGCGGGCGACGTGTTCAAGGGGGCGCGCCGATATATCGAACCACCTGCGTATATTTTCATACATATACCGTATTTCCTCTAATAAGGGGGCCTGCCCGTTTATCGTTCAGAAGCTCTAAAGGGGTGCCCGTTAATTAGGAGTGCCCGTTAATAAGAGCATGTCCGTCTAGATCGGGAGATTTATCTATTTTAGAATCGATCTCTCCAAAGAAAAGTCAGCAACGCCGAACATTCAGCGACTCTTCCGCGGTTCGTAATGGCAACAGAGATCCGCCGGATAGAACTTTCTGAACTTTCCGTGAGACGTTCGTTCTAGAATCTACGCTCGGAGGGTGCCCGTCAAATAGAGGTTCAGGAGAGTGCGCGTTAATTAAATATGCCCGTCTGGATAAGATCTCTGAAACTATGCCCGCCAAATAGAGCATGCTCGCTAATAAGAACATGCCCTCCTATTAGGGGAAATACGGTATGTACATTTGTCTTGAGGGTCTGATCGGCTACGAGGATGTTCGGTTGGCCGAACCGTGTAGAATCCGATGTAGCCCTGAGAACCAGGTGGACGAGAGACCGGATGACGACGAACTTCATCGAAACGAACTTCCACGGGAACCTCTTAAAATGCTTTTATTCTTGCCTCGATCACGAAGGTCTACATTTTCACTCGAACCTTATGTTTTGAAGCAGGCTGCTCCTCTGATTCGTCGTTGTTTGCCGCTCTCAGGGATAGCACGCGGGTTTCCAAAGCGTTCAATCTTTCTTGATATTGGTTTTTCAGCCTCGACGATCTCTCACACTCCTTCTCGATCGCTTCTAACGTAGCTTCGCAACTGGCGCTCCAATTTTCCAGTACTCGACTGACGGCAGATAAATCTTCGGAAACGTCTCTGGCCAAGGCACGGTCCACTTCGAGACTTGCGCTGCGTTGATCGAGTTTCCCAGTGACGATTCGGGCATACATTGCTTCGATAATGAGATCTTCTAGCTCTCGTCGAGTCGAGAGACCAAGCTCGGTGAGCAGCTCTGAATACCGCAAAGATCGAGAGCGCGAGGCAAGCGATGCTACCGTCAGATACCGGAGTTTCTTGATCATGGCCTCGCTCAGTTGTGGATACGGATTTTGATCTCCTGGAACGAAATTCATGAAGGGATGAGTGGAATGAAAGCTCCGGCTCTAGCATCGGAACCTGGTTCCACCTCCAAAGCTCCCCGTAGTAAGCTCCGGGAACTGCTCGATATCAGCGAGGAGACAGTCTGCGATAGAACTTACTCTGATAGTCTCTGAAGGTCCCGTAAGCGAAAAGCTCGAGAAGTCTGAAGTGATCTGCGTACTCGGTCTCCCTTAACTGAAAATGAGTTCGCGTTGGAAGTTCCGACCCATTGAATGATTCCTACGGACGATCAAGTCATTCGAACCATTCCTTCTCTGCCAGAATGATAGTCATATTGATATGATCACGGCTGTACACATGAGTCTCCGAAATTCAATGCGGACTTCTGGTGATTCAGGGTCACGGAAGGGATCAACGTCGGAGAGGAACGGTACGGTGGAATTCCAGGGGCAGGGTTTCTGCTGCGAAGCTTGAGCATTCCCTCCGCCAAGATCCGAACACTTCCCGGCGGCATCCCAAATCAGGCGCCCGGATAGCTCCAACTCCGAAGAGTCCGCTCGAAGGTTCATATTTCCGCGCAAGAACCATTACAGGTGGACCGAATGTCTAGACTCACTTGTTTCACGGATGGCAAGTCGAGGAGTTCCCCGAAGACCAGAACCTGTGGAGATTCCACGGCATTTTCAATTATATCTTTGATTTCTCTTGCTGTTGTGGCTTCACGCGCTCTATTGACGTGGGCTTCGAGGGGGCCTGAATTCTGAAGTATATTCTGGACGCTCCGAGTATCCATCTTCTCGAGAGACTGTGCCGATTGCATGGTGGAGTGCGGCTCAGACCGGTGAACTCAGCTTGGTACTTTCCGCCGGTTCCGAACCGAGTGCACCGCGACTTCTTCAGGCTTTGATTCTGCTGTTTATATGGCGCCTCCGCTGACACTTGTCGCCAAACCGAGTGGGCTAGCCCACTGTCACTTGAGGGGAATTTCTCCTTAATTTCTCCTGAGCTGTTCGAGCGCAAAAGTAATAATCCAGATGTTCCGCAGGGATATACACGCTGCTGTGTAGGTCTGATCTTCGGGCTGTGTTCCCCAGAAACAGCGGGTATTCGACCGCTGTCTGGGATTTCAGTTTCAAACGCAGAAGATGTGCGCTGCGGCTTCGAAAGTCGACAACCTCGCGACAGCGCCACCGAAAATCGCTTCCCCGAGGATTTGGATATGCAAGATCCGTGGACTGGGCTCCCTGGTTTAATTAACAACGACAAGATCGAGAGTTTTGAAGGATCAATGATAACCGTCGCGGATGAATCCCTGGGCAATTTTGTCCCCAGGAGAAAGAACGGAACGATTGGGAAGTTTTCGAAATCGTAGGACCGGACGAAATATCATTCCTTGGCTTCGACCGAGGATCTGAATCCAAGAAAGACGGAAAGGATGCTCGAGCATTCGCCCCTCTTTTGAACTCGAAGCATCTTGCACATGCAAGAGCGAAGGTGAATTACTACTTCCTTCGAAGTCAATCCTTTTTTCCGGGCGCTCCGCGCGTCGTCGAAGGGAAATGAAAACGCTGGAAGCGACATACTGCAGTCGGTCAGATCCATTCTAATCCGAATGTCGAGAGAGCAAATTGTGCGAAACTGAAAGGCACTCGAGGAACCACGCATGAAAATTGAACTGAATGGTGTTGACGACAGCTGGCCGCAGCTCGCGGAACTTTGATTGGATAATACGTTATAATTTATTCGTAAATAAGCTAATTCGAGTGGGACATCAATCGCGGCTCAGCTCAACATTCGTCTCGATCGCGGAATGCCGTCCTTGAGAGCAGGCCTGCGAAAAGTCTCCGAGTCTCATCCGACTTGAAACTTCTCACGACAAGTTCCACGATACTTGCAACACTCATGTGCACGAATAAGCGACGAGCGGATTCCGCTGAATTCCGAGCAGAAATCCTCACCAACAATTCCTAATGTCCCTCATCGGACTGCTTCATCCTCCATCGGGGATTTTCGTTCGACGGAGTCTCACAGATCGTATTCTCAGACTCCTGAACTTTTGAGCCCTGGTGGAAGCTAGTGCGGTTGTATTACTTTGTGCGTCGTGCCGATCGCATCGCGTCTTTTCCACCAGAGGCGCTTGTATGCAAGGGCAGCATGCTTCTCTTATTTTTTGTCTCATCCATTTTCACCGAGCGACTCGATCGATCGATTGAGCCTTTCGGGCTTCGACTTCTAGAGCAGCAGTTTTCGATTCCTCCCCAACTTGGGGTGCCTCACGATGTTTTTCCGGAAGTACTGGTCGGAAGCTTGGCCAGACAAAGAAAATGTAACTGTTTCTCATCGAATGAACCTCAGTCGGTACAGCTATAAATTGTGACGCAGTAGGGCTGGTCGACATTCTCGCAAGCTACATCGAATATATTATTTCGAAGGATCACAACATAACTCATTTTCTTCTATCTTCAGAGCCCCGAGGAGAGGGACCCCCAAGGGGTTCCAGGCTCCCGTCTCGGGAACTTTTGTTCTAGAGGCTGTATAAAATTACATTTGGAGAGCGCAAGCATCACGTCGGGACTTCCCGAACTTGGGAGCTCATGGGTTGTCGTATATACAGCTTACACGACGACGATGTCGTTTAGGACGTATTGACGCTGATGATCTGATTGATCCATCCGATGAAAGAGGACACTTTCACGTAAACTCCAGGGACATCTGGACGTCCGCAACCCAATCCCCAGGACACCAAGCCCTTCAGCTCGTAGAAGCCGCCCATATCGCAAACCATGGGACTGCCGCCATCGCCCTGTAACGAATGATTCATTGACCTCATCGAGCTTGAAGCCATTCGCGGAGGGAAGGAGACCTCCCTGGATGTGGTCGCGGATCACCCTGGGGGAACCCTACCTGGCATGCGTCACTCCCTTCCTCGCCTCCTGCACAGAAGGTGCTCGTGGGGAGTTTGAACTGTTTTTCGGTTGCGATGCTCAGTTTCGAAATGCAGTCTCTTTCCTCGACCATTGGCAGATTGACCTCTCGGATTCTCATGGCAATAGGCCCGCCTTCATGAAGAGCTCCGTAGCCTGTTACGGTACATCTGTCCAATTGATCGACTCTCGATCCGTGTTTTCCCGGAAGACACACGATGCACGCTGAGCTCGTGTTGACGTTAAAAGGATTGAGGACTTTCACCAGGGCGACATCATTGTCAAGGGTGTTTTCGTTGTAGTTGTGGTGTATGTAGCTGGCCCAAGCTTTCTTACGACTGTGTCCGTGCTGGGCTGTGAGATCAACGGACCCAACTTCAACGAAGAAAGTGTCCCCGTTCCGGACGTACCTGTAGATAGAATGGAAACGGACATAAGCTCGCGTCGCCGTCGACATCCCAGACTATTGAATGAATGCTCTGGAGCCGATAGAGGGAATCATCACGTACTTCGTGACGCAATGAGCGGCGGTGACGATCCATTGAGGTCCGATGAGCGCACCCCCGCAGACGTACTGTCCTTTGTCGTTGTAGATCGCAGCCTGCCAACACCATTCCCCATGCTGAGCGTCCCTGCCACCGATCACCTATGCGGGAGAGCGATCCGTCATCGAAAGGCAAATTATTGTTCGACTCTAAGATCCCTCACTCTTTCCAACTTCTAGAAGAAACTTGCGGAATTAGCTGTGAAAGAAGAATATCAGAGTGCTCCAAATCCGGGCATCCGAGAACTACCCACGGATATCGGTACTCACACGCTGCTGGCGCGAACCTCCTCTCCGACCACAACTGAGAGAGTCTCTCACTACGGCTGCAAAAACACGTCAAGGTTTAAGTTCTCTCTGTAGATCGAAGCAGAGGATATACGGTCTCGGGATACTCGTGGAATTTATACGACGAAGATCACGAACTCTTTGTTGGGCTCGGAGCTCTCTGCGGCGGACTGGGATGCGAGATCGGTGTCGATGTGGCCGGTGAGGACGCAGGGACGAAACCCCCGCTGGTCAGCACCGGCGGAGATACTCTGCCCGCGTTGTTGGCCGAGTTCGAATTGACTATCGGTTTGAAAGGACGATTGAAGTTCTTGCTTCCCAGAAAGGTTCCTCGGTTGGGAACCTTAATCTGGAATGCGGGTGTCTTCGGTTTCTCATTCGGGAGTGGCACCGTCAACGGCGGAGCTGGTGGTTGCGGGAGTGGCTTGACAGGAAGGTGTACCGGCGGAGCATTCGACGGCGGCGGCGGGGGTGTTGGCATCGAGGGCACCTGGTGACCGCTTTCCTGAGATGGGGAATTCGAGGGAGACTGCATCGCGTTCTTCTGACTCGGCTTGAAAGCGGGCACGAATCCGGCTTGAGCCGAGGCCGACCCCGCAGAGGGTTTCGCGGACGACTGAGGTGCATAACTGTGGTGGGACGGTGGGACTCGAACATTAACCGGCTGCAGTTGTGATTCTTGGGGCTCACTAGCTGGATTCAGTTTGTTCGTATCCACTGGGAGATAGTTTCCAGAGGAGGAGGGCGGCCGAGACTCGAAAATCGGTCTGTCCGGTTCACTCAGTGGAATCGTATGCTCAGATTGCGAAAGAGATCCTACTTGGTAGAGAATTATCGCGTTGCCGAGGATTCGTTTCGCATCTCCTGTATCTGCGCAACAGACGTAGCCCTCGGTGCACTTGAAATGGGGATAAACGTTGTTTGATCCGAAGCAGGTGAACTTCATCAGAGGAGCTATGCAACTGCCCGGGCAATGGATCGTACTGGCGATTTTCGTCACGAGTTCGGCGCTCGTGATGGGTCCGACCGTTTCCTCCCGTATCGGCCTCGGCACTCCAAACATTTCGGCGGTATTGTGAGCTTGTTGGTTCGAATTGGATGTTTGCGATTGAGAATTGCTCATCTGCGGTAGACTGAAGGCCGTCGACGGCGGGAACGGTGGGGCATGGGGGCTGTTCGGACCAGTAAGGATGATTCCCGGACCGTCGGGACCGCGATCGTTCGTGTAAACTTCGTTCGGAGCACCTGAACAGCAGATTGTGGACGGGGGACAGTTCGTTTGAGAGTTGACCACGTATTTCCCTTGGCCTCGACACGTGTTGTGCATGAAGTTCGGGAGACATCTCCCGGGACACTGCTGGAACGGAGGAAGCGTCGGAGACTCCGTAGTCGTCGGTTCCGGATTGAGACAACACGCCCCGCCCGATGAGCAAGTTGCAGTGTAATCAACTTTGTCGCACAGCAAACTGAACAGGGAGGAAACGCAGCTGCCCGGACATTCGATGGGATTCCCGGATTTCTTTTCGATCACTTTCTGCGAGTCCTCTTGGAGACAGCAAATCATTCCCTCCGAGCACTGTCCTTCCGGTACGCGAGTTTGACAGTACGACGTGAACGAAACACAAGCTCCGGGACAATTATTCGAATCGGAAGCGTCGGTCGAGACTTCATCTTTGAGTTGAGATTCTGTTTGGGAGGTGTTCGACGCCGCGATTGTCAGAATCGGCACGTCCGGCTCGACCCGTTTGTCTGGAATCGAAATAGGAGTCTCCTGAAAGCCTGGTTGTTGGAAAGCGCATCATGAGATGCTGTGGCAAGACGCGAGTTCAAAGCTACTTCAAACGGGAAGCTAATGTCCGATGAGTCACGCCCTACCTAAAGCTCCCTCGGTCACGTTGGCTTCTAAAGTGGTTTGGGGCTGAACTGCGGGAGGATTCTCAAGAGCTGGCGCTTTGGTATCCTTTGAGCTTGTATCGCCGCTTGATGCGACACAGCAACGCAGATACGCGGCACCACACTGACCGTCGGCGAGAATTTGCTCGCACAGCAGAGAGGTGATTGCGTGAACGCATTCCCCAGGACAGCCTCGATCTTTAGTCGTGGATGTTAGACTGCCCAAGATGCCTACAACGAGGGTTGGCTCTTTTAGTAAGCAGATAGACAGCGGAGGCTGACGCTGTGGCGACAATGGCACCGGTGATCCGAACGCAATCACAGAGGTGAAGCCTCATCGAGACCCGAAAAATTTCCGAATCGTTCAAGCAGTATCTAGTGGAGAAGACAGGCCAGGATCGACGTAGACTTCGTTCGCATGCCTCCTCGAGCACTCCCATATTTACGCTGAAGCTCCTCGATCGAGGAGCTCAGGAAGCCACGGAGTCAGCAGGAAAAATTACGAGCGCACACGAGCAAGCGGGCGGGCAGGAGCCCGAGAAGCAGAGAAGTCATATGCACGAGGTATTGGCAGCGAATTACTATACTCACCGGAAATCAGAGCACTGGTATCTTGACCGTCGCACAAAACAGCATAACCCACTAATAGGACAATTGAACCGATGAACGATCGAGGCATCTCGGCGACGGTCTTCCGACTGAACCAGGAGCGAGAGGCGCTGACCGCGACAGACAGCGAGTACGAGGCCACAGCACTTTAATAACACTGCTCAGAAGCGCAGAAGAAGTCCTCCGTTATGTTGACAACCGCCGCTCATAATGAAGGCGTTCACTGAATGACGAGAGGTCGCTTGCCACCGACTGCAGTGGGACGCAGCGGAGAGCTGGCAAACTGGCGCCGATTCCAGCTGAAGATTGAAGATGCGCCAAGCGAACTTTTCTTCAAACGTGAAAAGAGGGAGAGAGTTCTTCAGTCAGGACTCGACTCCGTCACGGCTGCTTGTTGGTAACGGAGAATTCACCGAAACGCTAAGCCGCTGCTTGAGATTTCCCGAATGCGGACGTCAATGTCCCCTCCACTCGTTTTCGTCAACTACTCCACGATCGAAAACGCCACGGGAAAACGGCAACTCTTAGAGTCCAACTCAGACCACGCCGAGTCCATCTTCATTCGAGCAAGGGTTTCGAGCAGACTCTCAGAAATCTAGTCGATGGTGGACTCCTACGACGAGGATTCATCGTTAAACTCGACCGGAGGAAATATGTACGTGGAGGAGTATCCCGCCGAGTATTCCTCGATTTCGCCGGTGGGCCGCTAAAGACTCAGATGAGAATGGCAAGTGCGGCGAAGTGCGAGCGCTTCATCCTCGATCGTGAGTCGACCGCGCTTCGATGCGTGGCGATGATAAACTTTAAAATCCTCCGCCATCATTCGAATCGACAACCGAATTCGACGGTGATTCCTTCCGCAGAGCTCGGTGTCATCTGACTTTGAAAATTCCTCTCAGTCAGATAAGCTTTCTTGATGCTCCCCGTAGATTCTGGCAACTTGATCAGCGGTCATTGACTCTAAGTGAGCGTCGGCAGAGATCTTCGCACTGCCGTTTCGCGAAATCTTTCAGGGATAGATCTCACAATTCTGTTTCGTTCTGTGAAATTGGAATGCACGTGAGGTTGGGACACGCGACGTTTATCTGCCCTTTTCCGCACTTTCTGGTGTTCATCAGTTAGGCACCGAGGTATCCGGCGTTTTTCCCTCGAGCATTCGCAACGATTGTCGGCATTCGAGGAGAAACCGCGGACCCTGTTGAGTCGAATCGCACGTTCGCGAGACACCCTTCAACGAGTTATCGTTACGTCTCCGAGAAGCAGAACCCGCGAATTCTGGAGCTTCATGGTGAATACCCAGAGCGTTTCTGGTTGAACCCGGCTCGGGAGCGGCGCGGCGGACGAACTATGTCGTTTTCCGTTGGCGTTTGACATTCCGGACAACTAAGGATGTCTCGTTAGAATTTCATGTACGTGTCTACATCGGGTCATGTACCGATCCGGGTCAATAGATTCTTCTGGAGCCTTCGGAATAATCGACGGGGGAGGGGGAAGCTTTCTTTTTCCCTTTGACGAGCATTGAATTATGGAATGGAGCAACAGCCACAATGATGGGAAGAGGAGACCCGAGCGATCCACTGAGCGATCGCCCCCGACGAAGAGAAATATAACATATGTAAATGATCATGACTTATATGGATCAACGGAAGCATAAGCATAATGTTGTCGTATCGTTGACGTTTCTTTATCAAGACGGACTTCGTTTGCATTGGCGCCGCAGATTTGTTACCTTCAATCTTCCTGCTGAAGAGGAAATTCTGAAATCCAGAGACTCCCAGTGATGATCGCTCCCATCGATCGCACTCGAACGTTACGGGACCGCCTGACCATCGCTCAAGGGCTTTCGAACTAGATCTATAGTAAGGTTTCATCTCCTACGCCGGAATCGATGAAGCGTCCGCCGTCTTCCAGGCTCTCCCCTATCTCGAAGTCGCGAAGTCTCGCCCCAGGAACCGAGGCAAAGTTGTCGGTTAACGGCAGCGCGGTTATTAGAACTGGAACTATGGAAGCGGGCCCTCGAGCCTAGCTTTCTCGGGCAAACAGGACCGGACACCGCATTCTTCGGTTGACCCGGTAAGACATACGATTACAGACCGTTTTCGCGGAATCTTCCGGAAAAATCCGTGTTCGCCCAGGCATTGATGAGCCAAGTCTTCCACTTCTTAACTAGCACAGCATGGAGTGGACTATCCTCCCTTTCGGTGAATCGTTCGCGGTACACAAACGCCGCGATGAATGTCCTCTGATGTATGCATCGCACCGGAGGCATCGGAAGTTCAGGGAGAAGTTGATTCCGGTTCTGATCATTCTGCGATCCCTCATCCTACTGCACGGCTATGACATTGCTCAACAATTGTGAACTTTCTATCTGATGCTCAAGAATTCCGTAAATAGTGAAGTCGAGCTTTCGAATCGCGCTGCTATCGGTTTGTCTGGACGGGCTCGTCAAGCGTGGAACCGAGGCCCCTCCGGACCTGTCTTCCGGTTGCGTATCGTCTTCCGATCCTGACAGCTCTTCATGATCGTCTGTTGCGAGTCAACGATGCCGGTGACGGACTACAGACGCTGCAGCCGGAGACGGAGCCGACATTTCCGAGTCTGTCAAGGAGTACCGGAGGTAGAAGCCCCGTTCAAACATTCAGACACACAAGGTGACTTACATCTACCTATTAAAATTTCTGTTGATGAACCCTCATTTGTTCCACATATAAATTCACCTATGATATCAACTACCACTCCGCGTCGTCGGAGTTCCTCTCCGGGGCAGGTACTCTCAACGGTCCCAGGAACATGGAATATTACATTCGACGGAGCGCAAAATAGCGCGGATTGACTTGCTCTCGGAAGAACGAGAGATCCGAACGCCAAATTGTCCTCCATATACACGAAGCATACCATGCAAAGCTATACTCGGAAATGGACCGCTCAAATTCATTCTACCCGTATGAATGAGCGTGTCGCTCGACACATCATGCATATAAGAGATAGAACCCCCAGGCTTGTCGCGCGAATCCGCTTCCGGTCCTGACTTCTGACCAACTCACTGTTCCATAATGTTATACGGGGCATTCACCCGTCTGACAATGAGAAACCACCCGACGAAATGCCTTGGTGCCCTCCCACCTGCTTTTTGCGGCCAGTCCCGCTGTCACTTGAGCTCGGTTTTGCTTCTGGCAGAGAATATCTGATGGAAGATATCTGAAAAGGGAAGGATCCGCTCTCACAATCTCATTTTTTCGGATCATGCGAGTCGAGAAATCGTGAAGGAAGGACGCATGAGTTGACGCCTCTGTAAGAGGCCTCGGTGTCTCGATGGCTTGTTGACAAGAGCTCCCGTGAAGCTTCCCGTAAGCCTCCTGGTCAGCATGAGGGGAACTCGAGTTGCTGATGTAGAAGACATTCCGGATTCGATCGAATTTACTCATCAGCATTAGGATTGTCTGATTGCGTAGAAGGAGTTGTAGATGTCGCTCTCACGGGTATGTGGTGGCATTTGGTGATTCTCCCGGAATGATTGTCGGACGCGACCTTCTCGACAGCAGAAAAACCCACTACTTCCGAAATGTCGAAGAATTCCGGGAGCACAGGGGACAAGTGGTGACGGTGACGTGATTCTACATGAAGATCACTGAGCGAAGGAGGGACATCGATGGATCGGCATCGAGAAACCACCCGACCTCAGCTGTTGACTTCTCTACTTTTTGGCCAATATGAAGTTTCGCCCAGGAATTGAATAATATTGCGGCGAGAGCCAGGATTCCAGGATTGATGCGAAGGTCATCAGTCATCCCACTGACTGAGGGCAGATTAATTGCTTGGGACAGGATTTCTTGAATGTTGCCACGTGTCTCGAAGAAACGAAGCGTTCAACAATCAGGTAGCTCGAAACACCCAAACCCTTCCGTCCGACGGAAGAGCTCGTCCTGAGCGAGGGCAGCGGCCAAACGATCTCTCGGACTTCTCATTTACCTGGTTCCTCGTCTGTTGCCTGGGCTATTGCAGGCACTTTTGTCGCATTACGATTCGATGGCGACTGTCGTCCAATTGGCTCTCGGCTTGACTGTATCTCGGCTTGCGCCGACCGGTCGTGGCTCTAGCGTCGTCTTCGTCAAAGAGGGAACTCTAGTCCGCAGCTTCCTGCTCGCTAGCCGGGAAGCTGAGTTGAAGCGACGACTGGCTCGCGACTATGTGTTAGCTCGGCTAACCGGCTACTGGGTGGCTTGCTCTCTCATTCGCTTGATGACTGTCTTGTTGGTTGGTTTGCTGCGGCTTGCTTGCGTGCCTGCCTTCTCACCGCCGCGGCACGACTGTTGGTGGCCAGCTCGGGCAACGGTAGCGTCTTCGACGACTGCTTCGAGACCCAGAGAGAGGTCGCGCGACCGACCGACCCGGCAAGCGCCAAACAGGGCTCGCTAGTCTCACAGCCGGTCGCGAACGAGCAGCCGGGCAAACAGGCAGGCGGCTCGCGCACTCTATACACCCTGCCTCTCCTGGGTGCGCTGCTATCTGCCGAGACGTCCTACCCGTTGCATCGAGGCATAGGATTGTCCGGGTGTTGCTTTCTTAACGCTAGCAACCTATGCGCAATTTATGTGGCTGACTCCGCCTCCGCAAACAAGCTGGCTTCGCGCAACGGTTCACAGCTCAGCTGATCACAGCTCGACCTAGTTCGTTGCCGTTGTTCCATCTCCTGAACGTGTTGTTGTGGTCAGTGTCGTCGTTCACATCTAGTCATCGTCGTTGTCGTCGTCGTCGAGCTCCTATCTATCGACATCATCGGGAACCTCTTCAAGTCACTCACGACCGATCCGCTCTTGTCTCTATAATTTTCGTTCTCTGGACTAGTGAGTGTTGAGTGCTCGGCGTGCTCCGAAAGGGAGCGGACTTGAACCCTGCGATAACACCTCGCGAAACGCGAGGCCAACTCCGAGATGCCCACAGTCACCACCGCCTGTAGCATGAACATCAAACGGTCCGGGGTCATCCTGTTCCCGTGAATTGTGACCAGCACGCAGGTGCAAGCGCCATTCAATCACTCGACGTGCAGTACGTACTCAGACAGTGAAGCACCGACCGAGTATAAGTCGAGTTGAGATTACGGAATATTCGATTTTGTTGTTCTCATCATCGGACATCCCCAGAGAACGGGAAGGCGATCGTCGCATGGTATTTGTATTCTGCTCAACTCGTAAGGCTCTCGATCCTCCCGCGGAAGATGGAGACCAGTCTCAAGCGATCCGCGACGATTTCACGCGTTCGAGAGTTGACCCTCCCTTGGATGGAAGACATCGAACAAGAATACGACATACTCAGGGAAATCGGATCTGGGGACTACGGGAAAGTATCATTGGCAAGGAACAGGTTCACCTCTACTGAGGTACGCTGACATATCTTTATAACCGGATAACTGATAGTTAAGGACTACAGCCTCCTCGCGCCTGCTCCCAAGCTCGAAAGCTTGCATGTGCATCCGAGAACGGGGATTTACGGGCCCTCCCTGTCTTGGGAGTGCTCCCCCCAGTCTAAGTTGACCTGATATCCGGTCGGACCTCTTAGTCAAATACTCGCTCGCGAAAAGAACACCTTCGCTTAGTCGAATGTTTCGGACGATCCGAGTCGATCTGTCTCTAGCTTGGCGAACTCGCTCGTGGCGGAATGTAAAAAATTCCCTCGATAGCTCAGCTTGCTCAACGATTCGGCAGAGTTTTTGGAAGCAAGAGGGAGCTTCTGAGCTTTTCCGAGTCCTTCCTGCATGTGATTTACGAGCTTCATATCCCTCGAGAGGACCCAGAGAAGAAGCTCAAGAGAGAAGGTCTAGATTTCTCTACCTAGAAGCCCCGTGATTCCCGATTGACCTTCTGAAGACCCGGAGGAGCACCGCTCAGATGCACGCGTTTCTTCCGATCTGCCCTGGAAGGTGATCGAGCGAATAACCCAGCTCGGCTCTCGGATGTCTTTCGCGATAATTCATGACCTGGAACGCTCGAATTCTTCGCGGACGACACCGCAGCGTAAAGCTATTGCAAAAAAAGCTAAGCATCAGATCTTATTCAAGGTTGCACTGAAAGCCGTACCGAAAGCCGCGACGCTTCTGAGAGACTTCCTCATAGAGTTCCACTATTCGTATTTCCTGTCTCCACATCCCTGTATCCTGGATACCTATGATGTCTCGTTCGAGACAACACATTATTACTACTTCGCACAGGAAGTCGCCCCCTTAGGAGATTTGTGGCAGGTGGGTATCACCCGAAATCTGCGGCGTGGCGTATAAACTATCCCACATCATGGATGCACCTCGAGTATACGGGGTCGCGAAGCGATGGATTGAGCTCTATTCAGACGTGTAGGACCATTCCTGAACGGTATCGAATTTGAGCAGGTCATCGAACAAGAAGGCGGCTTGGAAGAGTCGGATTTGAAAATCGTTTTGCGTCAAATCGTACCTGCCCTGGAATTCATGCATAGCAAAGATCTCGTCCATCGTGACGTACGCGCGGAGAATATATTGCTCTTCACTAGAGATTTGCGCAAGGTAAGCGGGTAATGTACGATGGCGCTCTCGATAGCAATGAGCTTCGGGTGAACCGAATCCGGAAATTGATTCCCAATCCCCTCGATTAGGTGAAATTGACGGATTTCGGTCTTACGAGACGAGCTGGGACTCTGGTCAAGAAACGAACGCGCTCTCTGCCTACGTGTCCGCCGGAGATTTGGGAAATGGTTAATCTCGAAGGGTGAGCATTGTGGGCTTTCCTTCTCTTTCAAGCAGGCACTCATTTCAAGAGCTAGAGCTACTTTTCCTCTACGAATTAAAGGTACCACGTGGAACTCGGCTCAGACGTATGGCAAATCGCTATGCTCATCTTCATAGCGTTGACAGACAGATTTCCATGGGATAAAGCCGATATCACGGATCCGAGGTAGGTTTTCCCGGGCAACAGCTCCAATTTCGGAAAATAGGTCTCGATATTTTCTATCAGCTTTGATACATTTTCAAAAAAATGAATTCTCGAGGTTCAACGATTTCTTGGAATGGCAAAAGCGGAGAACGACGCGAACTCCCCGGGAATTCAAGCGTTTCACGCCTAGACTTCTGCGGATGCTCAGGAGGTGAGTCATGCGAGAATTCATGTTTCTCTGAGGTGTTTTCTGCCAGCCGGAGCTGAGGTCAGTTCTATTTCTAGACTCATGGAGCAGAAACCTTCAAAGAGGTACGAGATCACTGAAGTCAATAAGTACTATGCTGACCGTTGGATGTTGCTCAGACAAGGAAGTCGTTTCGATTTGTCGGCGGACGATTCACGTGAGTTTTGGGAATTATCATCTCTCTGAACGCAGTCCGATAGCTCCAGGACTCCAGGCCAAGGGAGCTCTCTGAGGCGCTCTATCCCCGACACCGAAAAAATTCGACTCTCCCGGAATGGATAAAATATTCGTCTCCCTATCGTTCCAGCTCTACCCGGACAGGGATCAGCGAATCCCAATTTGCTCAGTCCGGATTTCCCGGCAGAGCAGACGAGGAAAAACTCATTCAAGGTGCGGCATCGATGCTCCACTGCTACGGCTTCGAAACACCTAAACCAGGCGTTCACGGCTTCCGATGATTCAGAAGTTTCTATAATAATCGGCAATCCCATTTTGCAGGGGAGCACGCTACCAAGATCGAGAGAAACTTCACCCACTCTGAGATGAAGCGTCGAATTCGGGGATCATGAAGAATGATTATCATCTGAACAATCTTCGACATTCACGGGGACGGGTTTTCTCGGAGAAAGATTGACATCCAATCATGCTAGCTCACATATTCAAATTACTTGCCAGAGATATATGCAACGCTATCATGCAGACACCTTCAATCAACCCACCCACCGGCTCATTTCAATCGATAATAATAAGCAGAATTTATATCCATGATCATGGGAGTTCGTCTTCTGGGGGAAACTACATCGGGTTTTCCGTTGGTGTTCGTCGGAATCCGCCTGGGGGATGCGTCGTGAATCACAAGTCATGAGAGTTTATCGAGAGTAGGCGCTCGTCACCGTGAGCAGGACAACGATGAGCGAGCAGCGGTTCTCGTCGAAAGGCAATGAGCTCGACGAGCCCTCGGGAAAGCGTCGTTCCAGGCGATTCAGCTGAGCCCAAACTCTTTTGAGCCGACAGGCAGTTTGACAATTAATTCGGCAATTTTTCGTATCGGGCGGATCTCTGATCTTTATGTGAGCCCCATAGGAACCACCTTTGCCCGGTGAAACGCAGATCGCCCACGAGCGACCGTGCTTTGAGGGAGCACAAAACGGATATAAGTCTCCGTTGCCGAAGTCGCTTTCATTCCTGAAGCTATCCTCTGCTCTTCCGACCAGGAAGGTGAAGGAAAATTGAAGCGTTATGGGAAAGACCCGATCAGCCCTTGGTTCCGCCAGGCAACTTCGGGTCCGCTGGGTCTCCGGCGCGCTCTACAACCAATCTCCGAGAGTCTTTTAGATCCCAGGACTTCGAGATGGGTACCATACAACGCGCTTCCCCCAGAGGGAGCCCCACTACGAAAATCTCTCGAAGTTTTTTTCCTCCCACGATCTCCGGAACGGTTTCTTGATCTCTTCTCTGATCCGAAATTGAGTTATCAAGCTGGCCAGCTCCCCGAAAGGAGTCTCGCGTAGCAGAAGCACGCCCGTTCCGGCGCGGAACAAGAAAAGTGTCGCTCAAGGGGAGGTAGTAGGCTCAGGGGAAATATCCGAACGCACGTTTTCGGCCCTTCTCTATCGTCAGTCCCACGAATCAGCCGATCCGAGAGGAGTTGGGGGAGGGCGGAGGGGACACGCATCATCGAAAAGAGTCTCCCGTGTCCGGTCCCCTTTCTTACTCGCGATCATATTTCGCCGTGGTTCTCCATGCTGCCTACCCATTATCAAATCGAGGCGAAACAAAGCGAGGCGATTCGTTCGCGGAGAGCGGCCGAGGATCATTCCTTCCACTTCCATCGTCTTTGGATACTGCGGATTCCGAAAAAAAGTTATCTGAACCCAGTACATATAGCGTCCCACGCTCGTGTCGACGTCTTCCTATTGCCTTTGAATCGATCTCCCCTGTGTGTTCACAAAATCCTGGGGAAGGATTTGGCCAGGTTCTGAGTGCCGGCACTGTCACACGGCTTTCGACATGATTCAACGCAGTTTCTAGCGGACACGCGACTGACTGAGACGAGCCGCGGAGACAAAAGCACGAGGAAAAAAAAGGAGGTTTGTCCAAAAGGATAGATGGGGGGAGGTCCGAAGAACGAGGAGAGCTCCTCACGTTGACCGTAGCTTTACCGCACAGCCCCACCGATTCCCTCAAAAAAGCTACCTGGGAATCGATGTTCAGCTATCGATGTATCGGTCAGCCCGAAGACATGACAAATCAGTCCTCCTTTGACGATACGGGAGCTCCAATGCGTGTAATTCGGATGGGCAAATTGAGTGCCACGCTTTTCCGCCGGTCCGCACCCGTTTCGCCCAGAGCAGGGTGATTCCGCTCCGCTCCTTGATTCATCTGATTGTGGGCTTCAAATTTTCAGAATCCAAGACGTCGAGGAGACTCCGCCAGTCGAAACTTCGTCTGCGCTTCCCTTGGACTAGCGGAAATTTCAGATCCGATGGGAGAGACCCATTTTTCCGATTGCGAGTCGAGATCTCTCGATTTCTTGCATTGAACGAAGTTAAGACCCTTCCTCGCTCGCCGGTCGGCACGGCTCCGCTCTCTCGTCGTTCCGTCGTTTAAGATACACACCGCAGACGGTCGGTCGGCTGATCATCATCGTAGACCCTGTCTATCAGCCGCATCAGTGGAACGAACTAGGACTAAATTTTTGCCAGTTTCCACGGCAACTGTGAAACTTCGAAGTTCAGCAATATATCAATCCTAAAGATTCCGTTGTCGTCTGGAGACCAGGTAGGCCTCTTCACCGCTCTGCCAGCGCAGAGCTCTGGAGCGAGTGGCGGGACAACAGAATGCTTGGGCACGCTGTCGCGCAATTGCAAGATCCACATTTCGGTACAGAGGGAGTAACTTCCACGACTGTCATTTGGAGTTTCCAGAGCACATTCGATTCAGGAACTCCTCTTGTTGCCATCGAGCATCGATGTTCCCCATACGGAATTTTTACCGAATCCTTGGCGACTGATCCACCCGGTATGAGACGAACTCCGGAGTCCCAGGGCTCCCTCTTTTGTCATTGAGTCACCGGATTGCCAGAGTATCCCTATTCGTTGGAGCCCGGTGAGAATCCTGGCCTGGAATCAGCTAATCCAGGGATCAAGGAGACAAATTTCCTATACATGGACACAGCAAAGCTTCGAGGAGTCTCCTGCCGCCCTGAAAAACTATCCCCTTTCGGGAGGGGGCCGTAAGCGAGGAATCGCCTCTGTACATAGTTTGAGGTCGTGGATCGCTTCCTAATCAAATGAATGTGATACAGCGGGTCGATGTAAATAGCCATCCTGAGCCCTATATCTTAGTCTTACGGAGCGTTCCCGCATAATCATGCGGTTCTGCGCGAAAGGCCGGCTCGCCTCCTGCGTTCATTCCGCCGATTTTAGTCTTCGCTATTTGGAGCTGCGGACTTATGTGATGACAGATTCGCGGGTAATCCAACTCCGGTTTGTGGATTCATTCGTAGTCGGTTCCTTGGCCGGATCGAATTGCCTTTTCATGTCCCGGCGGAGGAGCCGGTCGCCTGAACTCTTTCTCACCCTTTCCTTCTATCCGCCTAGAAGACGGCTGAGATAGTATGCGCGGAGGACCGTCGGCTTGACAAAATGTCTTTATGATGTAATCACGGGTTGAGTCACTTGCTTAAGGTCTCCGCAGCCACGAAATGTCTTAAATTGATATTCCATTCCACAGTGACGATGGCTGACGCAAATCCAGACGCGGAGTTGGGATCAGCTTTGGAAACTCTAGTTTTAGAAGAAAAATCGCCCCAACAGGCGGCCGGGAAACCCCGAAAGAAACGCCCCCCGAAGAAAGATTTGACCCCTAAACAACAAGTGCCGAAAAGCCCCACCCGACCACGACCTGGAGCTCAACAACCGTGAATATAGTTTTATTCTTTCCATCACAATGATCATTGCCCGCTCGATCTCGATACAGGGATTACAAACACATCGGGGAATGGATTGTAACTTAGACCGATCAGACGTACCAATTTCACGATTTGCGCGGTACCTCCGTAGGCTACGCGTGGCAGCGAGCGATGCGGGACTTTCCTTGTCGGATCCGGGAAATCTCCACCCGAAACGCAAAACGAACTCGGCAAGGAACAAGTCGAGCGGGAATTGTGGTCAGCACAATCAGCCCGGATCCGGCGTACACAGAAGGAAGAGCGATACTTGCGGAAACAGGTAGAGAAGTCTTGAATATGTTTTCCTCCCCATGGACCTCCGCTCGCCCAATCTACGGAACCCGGACGGACCGCATTCACTGAGCCCCACCATTGTCCTTACAGAGACTCCATGCGCTCCCCACTGCCACCTCATCTCAAGTACCAGCATCAGGTGCACAAATGTTCATGGTCGGATGCGGGAAGTGTGAGCAGTCGCTCGTCCACGGACCTCTTGTCCTCACCTGGACCGTCGAGGGCTGTTCAAGGTATCGATGAATGATTCGGACCTCCTACGGAATCGGACACCCTCATGAAAAGCTCCGAGACATCCCCGATAGAAACGCTCGCCCTCTAACGTATGCCGCCCCTCAGCTCAACCTCATTCATTCTCCTACTCTGTGCCAACGACACCGAATCAGAGGAGCCGCCGGGGCCAGGGCAACGATTTCCACCCGTTCGACGCTTTCCTCCCGCTCTGTGAAATCCAAGCTGGATTGAAAAAAGGGGAGTTCTTCGAGGTGAGTACGGCTGGATACGCATAATACTCAGTCCCGCTTTCATTTCCGTAGCTCGATCAAAGGGAACCTCGCGATGATCTCGTTCCCGCTCAATAGCTCATCCGTTCTAGGGAACTCTACGCGTGAACCCACGGTGTTTCGAGGACTCTTTCATATCAGCACCGGTAATCACTGGTAACATTACTCTCAGAATATTCTTCTAAGCACTCGAATTGAGCAGCATGGAAACGCACAGAGGATCAATGATCCTTTCTGCCCGCCTGCCTGCCTGGCTACCGAAAGTTCGTGTATGTAGCTGCGAATATCCTACCCCTTGTACAAACTCGTTGCGCCGGTTTGTCGCAGCATCATTTGACGGAGTGAGACATCGATGATCGCGTCTCACTCGGTCCGTTCTTCGAAAGCTTGTTCCCTGTCTCTTCGTTTTCTGAGCTCTGGAGGAAGCGGTTTCGGCCGAGAGCCATGAGTGTCTGAGAAGCTTTTGACGTTCCTCGATCTTCGACAGGAGCCCGGGCCTCACTGGGATATACATATAGAAGGCCGACTTAGCAGAAACCGTGCGCTTAACGGTGATAAAGTCGCGGTTGCCCTGTTGCCCAAGGAAGAGTGGAAGGTAGGCAGGTTCAAGGCTCCATTGTGATCACGAGCTATTGCGATCGACCTTCGTAAATTACGCGAGGACTGCTTCCGCTCTGCGAAATCAAATCCGAATCTCGTCGACAGGTCCATTGGGACGTCATCTCCTCCTGGGAGAAGAAGAACGGTCTCTCCCTCCTGGAAAGTCTGCAGAGGGATGCGAATGCTGGCTCAAAATGTGAAAGTGAGTCCTGTCGAGTCCTTCAGATCTCGACCTAAATTCATCATGCAACGGCTAGCCTCTGATCCAACACTGTCTTATCTGTTACAGACGACTCGAAAGGGCCGATCCCAGCAGCTTTGGAAGTAATCAAAGAAGAGATCCCAACGGAAACATCCTCAGGTGAGACAGCAATCCGCCCAACGTCACTTTGGCGTTCGATCAGCGTGGAATGCCTCGAAGTCGAGGAGATTCAGGATTTCCATTCACAGACGAAGGAGACTCCTCGAGTGAAAGGTTGATGGGCGATACTGGTGATTGCGGCCCGAGCGACGAGCAGAAGCCGTTCTCGGAGAATTTTCCCGAAACCTGCGAACGCGTATGGGATGAGCACAGAAGGCAGGCTGAGGCGACGAAGGGCGAGGATGCATTGCAAGAGCCCAGGCTCGACAATGAAGCCAAGTCAGACTCGTCGGTAGATTGGGGCAAATTCACGTCGTCGGAAGACGTTATAGTTTTCAGGGGTAAGTTGCACCCCGGATCTCGCTCCATGAATTCTCGGGGAGGAGCATGTTTTCTGATCGTTTTCGACTCCAAATACGCAGGTATTAAGAAATTGGAACGCATGCGAGAGGTTGTCAGACAGTGTGAGTCAGACCGTCTCCGAGATGACTTCACGTTTGCTGGGGACTACGAGTGAGTATTCCTAGCCGGTCCGAGCTTCGTATCGGCTGTGTTCACACGAGAAGTGCCTAAATATTGTGTATCCCAAGGTACGTGGACTTGCACGACACCGAGGACGACGGTCCGGAGTTGCAATTCACGGCTCGGGAACTCGAGTCGAGCCTCCCGGGTGAGCTGCCTCTCGCATCAGCTTATTCATCAGGGTTTCGATTCGGCGAATCGGTGATGTCTCATGAATGCGAATCGATTCCAGGCTTCTCGGGCGGAGCCCTACTCTCTGACGAGCTGGACGAACCGACCACCGAGGAATCGACAGGCCATGACGACTACGACAGCGATGAAAGTCACGGAGATCTCGCCGAAAGTCTTCACTTTGCCTCGAATCAGGTGCAGGAGCGAACCGAAGTTCCAACTCGCAAGGAGGTTCCTTCGAAAATACCCGATGCAAGCACGACATCTTCAGACGAGTGCCATATTCGATTGAAGGACGCAAAAGACGCGGCGGCAACGCCACCGTCCGAGAATCGTGCGAAGAAGAGGGATACCGACAGCAAGTCGAAGGCCGTGGAGCAAAAAACGTGGAAGCAGACTCGTCAGAAGAAAAAGCGGCCCATCGAGGAAAAACCTTCGCAAGAGAAGCAATGGTCGACCGAGATCGCCTCCGAAGAAACTTCCGAACACAAAGAAGAAACTCAAGACGACGAACCCAAGACCAATACGAAGAGACGGAAGAATAGGAAGAAGAAACCTGGGCTCGTCCAAAGGTTCAACATCACGCCGGAAGATCTCGGTTTTCGATCTATTATCACTGAAAAAGAAAATCGGCCTGACCCCGACGAAGACTACAGAGGTTTCACCGAGGTCACTACCGACAATGCGGCATCGCTAGGTGTTCTCGGCGCGATGGTCGGCCCGTCCAAGAAGTCGAGGCAAACTCATCAACAGCAAGCTCAGCCTCGAAGACCACGGAAAGATCTCAAGGATCCCCAGAGGTCTCCCAGATCGCACAAGGAGAAGCCCCGGGGCAGCCCTCGGCACAGAAGGTCTGAACCTCCCAATGAAGCTACGAAGCTAGATCAACAGGATCTCCGTCCATACCACATCGACGATGTTCTGGCGCATCCCGAGTGGCCCCAATTCGTCCAGCGCAAAGCTAGAGTAGTAGCGGTTCTCGAGGCATCAGCCCCGAGGGTTGTCTGCGGAACTTTGAAGACGTTCAACGAAAATAATGTCAAATCACTGCTCTTCTCCCCTACGGACCCTCGCTTTCCTCGGATGTGCATTCCCGCTGCCGAATGTCCCAAAGATTTGATCAAGGTACTTGTCGGTTCCGATATTTGAATGAAGATCTAAGCGAAGGGTACTCCGGGGAGCCCACACCGAGTGACGGTCTCGGAAGCCCAGGAGTCTATATTCTCTCTCATGCGGGCTCATCTACTCTTCCAGCGGCCCAAACATTTTGAGGACACTTTGTTCTGCGCTCAACTGGAAGATTGGGACGCACAAGAAGTTCTTCCCAAGGGTAAACTGTTGAAAATCGTGGGCAAAAAAGGAGAAATCGAAGCCGAAACCACGGCCATCCTCAGTAATAATGGCATCGACGACGACTGCATCGACGATGATGTGAGCTCAATCTACATACACGGAAGGCGTCGATCAAAGAATTGGGTTTTCAGTTTCCGATGACGCTCTTGTCCCCTACAGGTATTGAGAAACATGGATGTTTCTCCGAATTGGAAAATACCCGCTGAGGAACTCGAGAGCCGGAAGGATTATCGAAAAGAACTGGTGTTCACGATCGATCCAATGTCAGCTCGGGACTTGGATGACGCTCTTTCTGTCAAGAAAATCGCCGACGACTTATACGAGGTCCGTAGATATCGGATCGCGACGCGCTGGCGTTTTGCTAAAGCGTCTTTCGATAAACTTCCGATAAACTTCAGGTCGGAATCCACATAGCGGACGTAAGCTATTTCGTCAAACGTAACACTCCTCTGGACTCGAAAGCGCAGTCCAGAGCCACTTCGGTCTATCTCGTTCAGAGGGTAAGCTCTCAATCATGGGAGAGAATCGCTGAGGTCCTCATTCCCCATGAATGAGCGATATCTTGCGATGGGATCTGCTCGATGCTTGATGGTCACTTTTCCCTTCAAGGTAGTTCCGATGCTTCCAAGATTGTTGTGCAATAATCTGTGTTCGCTCCATCCCGGCGCTGACAAGGTATGCTCATCGACTCTAGAAACGCGGATATGGATAATTTGCATGAGCATCTTGCATACATTGGGAACATTACCTCTCAATCGAAATCGGCGCTCGGCAGTTTTGTCTGGGGACTTGACTATATTCACCCCAAAAGCAAACATCGGGGAAATCATGATTCATTAATTCCCACAGCTGACATTCTCAGTGGTCTTCAAAATGAACTCTCAGGGCGAGGTGTTCGAGGAATGGTTCGGCAGGACAATAATAAATAGCTGCTGTAAAATGTCTTATGAACTCGCACAAGATATCATTGGTGAGGATTCCTGCTTATCGCTCACATTGTCCATGCCCTCCTTGCGAGACGTTCGTCGGATAGGAGAGTGGAACATTTTCATGCTCCTCAAAGAATCAATATGATCCATAGATGACCCTAAACGTACCTGGACCCCGGAGGAATTGCCTCCTATTTTCAATGGCCATTCAATTGGTCGGATCTCGGAAGCTCTAGTCGTTTTGCAAGATATGGCCACACATATGAGGAAACGACGTTTCGATGAAGGTGCACTCCGCATCGATCAGCTAAAACTGTGTTTCCAATTGGCCGGGAACGGTGTGCCGCAAGTAAGTGAGGCTTTATCCCGGTGTAAGTGAATTCGATCTGATCAGTATTCCCTCATCCATCGATGACACTGTCCGAGAGGCATGCAGAATTTGAGGTCTCCGTTCTCACGCAGGGATTTTCCGTGTACCAACACACCGCGAGTCATCGCTTAATCGAAGAATTCATGCTACTGGTGAGTAGTGAGCTGCATGTCATGTTCTGATGGATCAACCCGCGGAAACAAAAATCGAGTTGTTGTCACTGCTGCTTTCAGGCAAACATGGCGGTGGCTCGCAAGATCCGGCGGGAGTTCCCTGCTTTGGCATTCTTGCGCAGACATTCACATCCCGACGAAAGGCGCATAAATATCATAGCTAAGTAAGTAGTGCTGCAGTCGAACCCGCTTATGAGGGATCCCTCCGGGTAGCCGGGAAACGACTCTCATGTCCGGGTTTCTCTAATATCCGAGGTCTTCAACACCGTAGCCTATGAGATCGGGAATCGGGAAAATGTCTCTTAGATCCGAGTCTCTTATAAGCGGGTCTAAATGCATAAGAGTTCTTGTTCCTCAACGATGTTCACGGTCTTCTGAAAAGGAATGAAACATTTTCGAGGCCAATTGCAGAGAATTTGAAGCCTTGGGAATCAGAATAGACGGCTTCGATGCCAAAAGTATGCAAAGTGGTCTCGACACTCTCAAGAATCAAATGTTCAAGCTGGAGGTTCGTGCATTGCAACTCATATATACAAAAACCCGTGAGTACGAATCCGCGAGTGCAGAATTAAGACGCTCCTTGGGCTCTTATCCGATTGTAGGTTGCGGAAAACATCGCAGAATCGCTTCGAGTTTCTGAATGCGAAGCTCGGGAACTTCTTCTGCGTGCGTTTGCTGTGATTCTTTCGAAACCGTTCAGCCCCGCTCAATACGTTGTTGCGCAAGGACAAACCCCTGAAGATTTGAGGTGAGGAAAAACCACACTCAACCTATACGTCGAGGATGGTCCTCGACGGCACGAAAAAATCGAGTGAAAGAAGACTCATGAGAATCTGTCCACAGACATTTTGCGTTGGCGGTGCCGTTGTATACGCACTTCACCTCACCGATTCGACGGTATGCAGATCTCGTTGTTCACCGTCTTCTAGCTCAATCATTGGGCTACGAAGTTCGAGAGAGCGATGAACGCGTAAGTTGTCCGCATATGCTCAGATTGCCTCCTGTCCAGAGAGAAGAAACTCGGTCTCCTACAGAAACTCTGTCGTTCAACCACCAGGCGAGTGAGCTGAGAAAAATAGCATCTCGATGCAACGAGAGAAAACGAGCTGCCAAATGCGCGGAAGTTGCTAGCATAGAGCTATTCGTGTGGAATTTCGTGAGGTGAGTCCAGCTCGTGCCAGGCATCTACCGATATCGCGCTCGAGCTCCGTCTCGATCTGAATTCGAGCTTCCTCTCCAGATCCCTGACTGAAAGTCGGTTGAGCGACGATTTCATTGTAGTCGGCGTACTCGACCGCTCGGTTGATGTGGTTTCCCTGAGAACCGGCATTGTGCAACGAGCCTACAAGGATGTGAGTATCGGATAGGAGTTCATACACGGACCCTCCTCATTCGCGAATATTCATCGTTGAGAGAGCACTCGATATCGGCAACGTACGGATTCTTCGCTTCCTTTAGAAACAGCGTTGCGTTTCTTCGGTTTTCGAAGAAGACAGCCTCACCTTCCGCTGGAAAGGAGTGGAGGGCGGTCTCGTTGACCTGCGACTGAAAATGGCTAGTGCCGTGAAAGGATCTCTGGAGGCCCGGAAAGAGGTTGGAATCGCTTACACCCAAGCCTATCAACTCATATATGAGCCTTCATCATGAGAAGCCCGAGTGACCCCGCATTTTTTCCAGACTTGTCAATATATTGTGAGACTTGAACCACCTGTTGGTGCTATCCTCGAGTGAGTTGATCGTCATCTCTCTTGGAACCAAAGTCAGCTTGATGATGTTAGTGAGGGGAATAATCATCTTCAATATCGCACCTCGTGAATCTTCCAGGTCTGAGGCTTCAGCTCAACACTCTGAGATGTAGAATTCAGACTGAACTCAGATTGAATTTGAAGTACTTGAATGTGATACACACTTGCTCGACGGATTCCATCCGAATAGCCGAATGAGAATCGAATAAAGATTATCGCAGGAATTGCTGAGGGGAGTTATCGCCTTTGGTCTAAATCGTGCGAGAGCTCGTCGCCATGGGAGACGACACTTACTGGGTGGTTGAACACGGAAGATGGGGATTAGCTAATGAAGACCCAATACTTCGTCACTCAGTCGATTCTTCATAGTAGGCCTAAAACGGAGACTGAGGTAACAGCCTCGCGCGGAAGGAGGGATGCGTCCGGATTCTATACCGAGGCAGGAATGAATACAGCAGACTCCATTGGATTTCATAAATGTATTCTTTATTTGTGTGCTTCGCTTGAGTTGTTTCGGCGGGAGTTTTCCAGCCCCAAGATCAAGTGGAGAACCTTGTTACCCGGAAATCGACTTGAAAATTGCGATCACGATCTTCCCAACTATAAGTGTAAGATTCATCGTCGTTTCCTTACTCGTTTTGTTAGCTTCTCTTCTCGAGTCACTCCAAAACTTCACGTTGATCAAACGAAACTGAACGTATCGTATGCTTCCTCACCTAACTGGTACACTTCCTTCGATCTAGTGTCACTCGACGTGGCTATGCATGATGCGAATTTCGGTGTTTGGTGTATGGTTGCCATGCTCCCAACAGCGAGCTGTCTGATGCAGGTTCTCTCATCATCACACTCATCCCCCGCGAGCGTCGTTTTACTGACCTACCTAAGAACTGGAATTTTCGGTTGGGGTTATTTTCTTTGGGACTCGCAACCCCGAACCCGGCTCAGTTTCAAGATATTGGATGTCATAGAGGCTCCTGTCAAGCTCAGTTTCGCCGAGTAATCGAGCTCGAGTCCCAGCGGGTTCACGCTAGCGTTGTTTCCTTGCGGCCATACCGCTCAGATCTTCCGATTTGAGCCGATCCTCGCCCTTGCCGCGAAATTGTTGAGGTAAAGCGTGGGGATCAAAGTGTGGTAGAGTCACCTCTGCGTTTCCTCAAAATATCTCCTTCTGTTTCTGTGTTGCTACTTCGAGTGAACGTCTTTTGCTCTGTCAGTCGTCTTCATTCAATGCACGCTCGCGGATTGGAGCAGCTGAAAGCTCAAAAATCAAGAAGAGGGGAGGCCTTGACCGAATCCGCCACGGGCTGAAGCAGGCGGGAAGTCTTCATGTAAATCATCATGCACCATTCCATAATCAGCGTCGTGGCGATCGACGCTGCCTTCGTGATCACTGATCAGTCATCATGGACCACCAGCTCAGCCGGTCTCGTTCCTAGATTTTTAATAATCTCTCGAGATTCTCTCTGAACAACGTTCATCAAGCTATTCGCTCTCCTCTCGTATTCCGACTCTTCGCACCAGAGAAATCACTAATTGTACAAATCAGAGAGTTTATCGGGAAAGCAGGAACAGAAATCCGAGGGCCTTGGCTCGAAATCTCGGAAGCGGTGGCAGAAGCGGCATTCCGATAAATTTATCGATGGAAGTTAGAACTTATTTACAAAACAAGTCGGAATCACACCAAGCTTCGCTGCCCGCGGTTTCGAGTAAGAGCGCTGGAATCTCAGGGAGCGCTCCCAATCGACAGAGGTCTCATTTCAGAGTAAAACTTGAGCGACGAATTTCCTCCATTTTATGTGATGTCTCGAACCTCTCGAGTATCGGTCAGCCCTCTCTCGGCTCTTCACTTACAGGATAGAGTAAGTCGTCGCCCGAGGAGAAAGTCGTCTCAGGAGGGAGGGAAATATCAGATTATATGCGGCAAGGAATATGAGTTCGCGTGGATCGCATCGACATCAACTTCATAGGGGGAGTATTCTTCGCTAGCTGAAGCGGCGAGCGACAATCCGTAAACCTCGGGACCCGCACTTAAACGTTCCCCGCTCGAGTTCACCTCCAGAGGAGTAATTCCGCAGAGAAGTCCGGGGTCGACTCCCTGATGAATCATGAATTCTGGTTACGAAGAATAGAATATCCTGTCTGCTGTGTTTCGTGGCTCTGCTCCTCCGAAACGTTCAATACTCCTGTTCTGTGTAAAGTGTGTGCATTCTTGTGCGAAAGTTGGAAATGCTCGAGAGGTAGATCGAGAGTAGAGATGGATAAGACTTTTTCGATTAATTGCACCGCGTAACACTTGACAGAGAGCCGTCGCAGTACGTCTCGAGTCGGTCGCCTCCCATGTTCCTATGCATTTATCGTGTCTGCCCGTGTTCGAAGATCAACAAACCGTGAGCATGCACCCGTCGATGAGTAGATGTTGGATGATGTATGGTGTATAAGTCTGTGATGTACCAAACTGTGTGGCAATTTCTCCAATGAGTTTGTGTATGCGTGCGTAATCGCATGTCCGAGAACGGCCGACGTCACGATCCGTCCAGCTCGCGCCCGCCCAATGAGCCAAATGAGTCCACAGTGAACATCCCGTGAAGTCCGTACGAACGTCCCATATAATCATCGCTATAATGGCAATCGTAGCAGACAACCATTACAAACCACCATGACAAACATTATTCCGATCATCTAGAATCTAAAACTATTTAAGCGCCGGTTTCTCCAAAACGATGTTTTCACTTTCCCATTTGTTGCCGACGCTCTCAGAGAGAATACCGCTCGTTCCGATCATACAAATCATCGTGACAGATCCATACAGCTACACAACTGGATCGGCCGACGGACAGATAGAAAGACCTCTGAACAGATATCGTACATCGACCAGAGACAGAGCAAGCGGATTTCCTAAGAGCGTGGTCTCGGGTTATTCTCTCTGATTCCACCTCATGAACAGGATCTGTCTATCCTGCCTTTCCAGTCGTCTTTCATGCCTTCACGATCTTCCCACCTGGATTCGACATCTTACATCGATAACTAGTATGGTAGGTTTGATCAATCAGAACACAGCGCTGCTGAGTAGAACCTCCGTGCGAAGTGGGAAGTTCTATTGGGCTTTGGGAATATGGCCGCTTGGTCGTTTATTCGACCAAGTTGATGAGTTTTGGGTGACATTGTACACCATGTCGAGAGTCCGACTCGATCAGTAGCCAGTCAGTCTCAAGAATGTAGCTTATAATTAGTCATACAGTAGGCACCGAGTGCTAAGTACTTGAAGTCATCGAATCCACCGAACTTATTTAGCAGTTCTACTGACGCTCAGTATTCGTATGTTTCTCAATTCGCTCTCATCCATCAATGGTAGATACATGAACACCTTCAGCTCCATACATTCGGTGAATAGTCATCATTTTTCCGTGCTTACGTGCTCCGCCTGAGAGAAGCCAGCCACAGTTGACTGCATGGCATGGCACACTTGTTCGACTATTCTTAGCTTGCTAGTTGGATTTCATTTCACACGTTTGTCCTCTCTTCCCGCGAAATGCTCCCGGAAATTCGACTCGCATTCGATAAATGCTCCCATGTGACGCCGATCAACATGTGTCATGACCCTCGAGTGTTTTCTTCGCACGGCTATCTAATGGCACGGGCTATATAGTGATCTAATATCATCCCGTAAAGCACTTCCGTAAGTTCACCGCAATTGACGTCGCCGTTCGTCTGTCGGTTCGACGGTCTGCGCGGCACCAGAGCGGCATGAGCTCACTCCGGAAAAGGCATCGTGATCATTCCCGCACCACCCAGTCTGTTCGGGGGTAGCCCTGGATGCTTCTCCCTGTCAGGTCTACTGGGTGGCTATCTTCGCCTGCCCCCTAGATGCTTCCGTATCGTATTCCAGTCTCATCGAATTTCCGAAATTTCCATACTCCGATGTTCCCTTCCGTGTTCGATCGATCGCTGGAGGGATCCATGAATTCGACTGACCAATCTTCAAATCGTGAAATCACAATGGCGATCACGTACGCGGGCGTTCCATGGAGAGCTTGGCGCACTTCGTAGTAATCAAATGATTCGTGAAAGAGTCGGCCAACCGATCGCTTGGTTCTCCGGCTGGAAGACCTCGCTGCCAGTCGCGCAGTCACAGCCGTCAGGTTCGTTGCCTATCCGCCTCTCATGTAGTATGTAAGTTTGTAGACACTCCCCAGAGAGACGAAGCTCAGGGAAGGCGTTCAGGAACTCCAGAGGCCCCAGAATGAGCCGAACGCAATCATGTGGGTACTCCACGGGACCGGTTACGGCGTATACACACTAGGAGAACTTCCAAATGACGCCCTCCGGTCGCAGCTCCAATTGAGCGGTCACGCGGACTTCCTGCCCCCGTGCTCGATTATTTTCAACTCTCTATTTGCCTGCTGATCGCGTTGTCAGCTGTAGCTTCACGGGTCAGCAACAAAGCGTCAAGGATACGCGTCTCTCAAAGACCATGCAACACGGTCGGAGAATAGTCAAAAGAAAGAGCAGATTCGAGCCGAAGACGGAGTTTTCGTTTTCCTCAGCCGGAGTCGCCTCCACCCTATGATCCGAACTCTGTTGATGGTCAGGCAGTCGGTCGGTTCTCGGGCTAAGAATACTTTCGCGGACGAATTCGAATGGGGAAAAGCTGTCTCGAATTGCTATTATCACGCTGTCTACGGCTCCGGAGGGAAGGGGGGGGGCACGACTGGGAAAACTCCGATGCATCATGACGAAGCGGTTTCAATCAGCATCACTAAAAGTAAATGAAACACTCAAGGAGAATAATTGAAACCCGAGCAGCCTTTCCGGGGAGACGAATTCGTCGACCAACTCTTGATGGCGGCACCTTCAATTCTTGGACGGGAAGGATCCGTGAGAAAGACAGAGGTCTCTCGAGTAGAACCGGACGCGTTGAGTTGATCATCGACCGATCGCTCCGACGGTCCGAACAATGGGAATACCGAGGCAAAAATGAAAAGAACGGAATCTGAGGGAATCTGAGGATGCGATCCTCTCGGCTATTTTTTAATTATCTCTCTAAAATCTGTGCAAAAACCCAACACCTATGAGCTGGAATCATTTTCTCACTCCGCTCGTCCCGGTCCTCCCGAGGTTGACCTCGTTCACGTCTCAACGGTCTGTATCTTCCTTCAATCCATTCATGAAATCGTTCATCCCGTCGTCCGGGACCTCTCGGTAGCCTCCTCTACGGGAACGAATTCGAAAATTCCCCATCGGCGCTCTCTGCCATATCTCAGAGGAACAGATCTCTCTCTCTGATTTCAGGTCGATGTACTCTCAATTGTTCTTCACGTTGGACGACTTTCATTGACTGGCTTGAATCGGTCCCCGATTGAACACTCACAAAACTGGCGATAGGTTGCGACTGATTCAACCGCGACAAATCGCTCATCCAAAGAATTCAAAGACAAGAAAAAACTCGATCTTGATCTGCTGTCAGCCACGTACACATTCGATCACCATGCTCTCCACCATGCTTCCTAAAAGCGGGCCGTAAACCTCAATATCCATAAATTAGAAGAGCTATTGCTATGATGCCCTCGTAGAGAAAAAAATGTAAAAAGCAAAGCATAGGAGACAACGTGGTGTGGGTTTCGGGAACACAGAAGCCTCGGCTCGCGGGTTTTCAACGGAGGGTCGCTTTTCGTCGTCGAACGAGAGGAGCGCGGTCTCGTTCCGGCTAGCTTGGAAACGAAGGGCAAGCCCGGCTTAGGTCGCTGGATCTTTGTACCGAAAGTCTCCGGACATCGATCCAGAGCGACGAGCTGACTTATCGATAGCGGGCAAAAAGATGGTCGAGAGGTCAGAAATCCATGACAGCCCGATCGCTATCACTCGACCTATTCGATTCGACATTCAATCGGCTCGGCCCTTGTGACTGCGACAATTACCTTCGCCAGTCTTCGAATCCTTGTTACAAAAGGAGCAAGGATCGATGATTGGCTCGGGTCGAAATTCTGTCACGTTTCTCATGTTTGCCCTCCTTCGAACTCGATCGTCAAACCACCGGGCCGCCTGTCAGCCCGCCCCGTTGCCTGCTTGCCTGGCTCCATGTTTGACAAATAAAACGCTCGCTTAAGAAGTCTCTTACAGCATTTGGCTGCATGGCGTTCGACTCGATTGCAGCTGGCCATTATCACAAAATGTAACCTAGAATTAACGCGCCCTTAAGCTCCGATTGAATCGAGCTCTTTTCCCCTCCACGCTTGCCCGAGGCGAATCTTCTTCTCCATCTTCTGATGTGATGAGTTGGTGTTGCCATTGTCACGATTGGCTGATTCTGTTGTTTCTGTTGGTGAGTGTTTATGGTTTCTCACAGTTCATGTCCTTCATATTGTTTCGTGAATCCCTCCACCAGGGAGGACAACGAGGTATCGAGGAACCTTCAACACACGATTCGCTAGCTGACGGTCATTCGTTAAGGTACGCCTCCTTCCGATTCATTCGAAAATCTCCGACTGGTACAACATTCCAAGGGTTCTCCTCTCTTGTTTTAAGGTAGCTTACTTGATCAATCGGTCGGCATCGTTTGATAAGTTGATGATAGCCGCCCTCGATTGGGCAAGCTTGATTCGGATCCGTTCCTTTCGTTGATGAGGAGTCGTTCGGGGTGTTGGGTGGGTGGTGAGGTTGAGGGAGAGATCGGGAGCGAATCGTTCCCAGTCGATTTCGTCAATGCGGCCGGGCCAATAAGCTCCCTCCAATTGCTCTATGCTGTTTTCATTGTTGATATTCGTCCCTGGAGCTTCTCTACCAGTAGTGGCAGTATTTTCGGAAACGGAGGAGTCTTGTGGGTATTTCTTCACTAGTTTCTAATGCAGTACGGGCAAAATGTTCTGCTGCGATCTTTTTGCTTCTTCCTCGGCGACGTGTTGCTGGATGAGGTAATGAGCGGTAGCTACAGCGTTTGGGCAACCCGTAATGGACACAATGCGGTTTCGAGTACCCGGTGCGAAGATACCCTTTTTCGAGATCTGAATGGAAGCGCCGGAAAAACGCTGGATTTCAACGAGGTGCTTCCCGCCGGGACCGAGGATAGCCCCGACAATGTTCTCACCGACTTCGACATCTTTCTGAATGGCCTCGACGTTTTTCGAGCCGAGCTCCCCGCCCGGGGCAGGAGAGTTCCTCAGAGGTCCTCCGAGAGGGGTCGTGGCGCCTGTGGCACCTCCGGCGGTGCCCAGCCCGAAAGAATTGTTGTTGATGATTTGTTGCTGTTGCTGCTGGTGTTGTTGCTGCTGCTGTTGCTGCTGTTGTTGTTGATGCTGTTGTTGCTGTGCGTGCGACGCCTGCTGCTGAGATGCAGAGGTTGAGGTTGAACCGGGAGGTGGGGTCGTCATGGGAGAAGATGCAACCCTACGAAAAGGATCGAAAACCACACTAGCAGCACCTTCTAACGCGCGGCCCGGTGCAGGAGAAGTGAATCCCGATAGGCTGCCAACAGGACCAAACACGGACATAGATTCCGACGAGTAGAGTGAATGCTGGACTGCCGCCATATTAACTGTAGGTCCATTCACCAACTGGCCCGACATGTTTGGCCCCAAAAGACCGTGATTGGCTAGCACGGCAAATGCTCCGAGGATCTCCGAAGTGGCTTGTTCCTGGAATCCGTTCTGTCGAAGTAACATCTTGAGACTTTCAACGTTCTGACAGCCCAGCACGCTTTGGGGGACACTGACGTTTTGCAAGCCGCTCGCCACGGCAGCATAGTGCTGCTGCATCTGAGTGGTAGGACTTAACGAAGATCCTCCCGAACCGTTTGAATTGTAACCGGTGTTGTTGACACCGCCTGGAGGACTGTGTTGCAAATTCGTAGGGTTAGCGTACGGGGAACCAGTAGGATTGAAATTGGCTACTGGACCCTGGGCGTCGGCGTACGATACGTTGAGGCAGGAACCACTTTGTGGGTCTTCGACGATTTTAGCCAACACGAGATCAACAGCTTTTCTGGTGGGTTCCAATTCTCCTATTATCGTAATCGAGCGTTCGGCTAGAGCATGGTCACGACTTTTCTGTGACAATTGGATATAAACATTACTATCTTCTTTTATCTGTTTGATGTAGCTGCCTCCTTTGCCAATGATCATACCGGCTGTTGAGTTTGGTACGAGTATTTTCACTTGTTTCTCACGTTCGGCGGGCTGCTTGTGATCGAAATCGACGCCAGTCCTGGAGTTCGGATCGGGCTTCTCTTTGATTTTGTCCATGATGAAGTTATGAATTTTCACAATGCCCTCGACCGTGCCGGTGATGAGGCACACTCGTTCGGTTGTACCGGGATAAAAGTCGTTCGATTTCGACATTTTGACACGAGCACCGCAGTCTTTCTGCACCTGGGCTATGGTCTCACCCCCTTTGCCAATGATCGCGCCGGCGGCTACTGCAGGAACCAGAATTTTAAAGTGGTAAGTGGGTGCGGTCAGACCAGGACTGCCGCCAGCACTGGCCGCGGTCGAGGCCACATTTCGATCGACGGCCATTTCGTCCGATTGACGGCTCGGGGACGAGGAAGTCTCCGTTCGCATCCTCTTGGCGAGTCTCTCGTCGTCGGCGGCGGCAACGTCGTCGTTGTTGTCGTCGTCGTCGCTACTGCTGGTGGAGGTGCCGCTGCCAAAGCTTGCCACCCCTGAGCCGTCACTCAACCCCACAGGCTCACTGGTCTCACAGCCGCGCCGCTCCCCGCAATCTTCCGAACTCGTGCACTCTTCCACTTTTCCTCGCTGCCAGGTCCTTATATTCTCAAATTGATAAAAAGCTTCACGCCATGCGGCGTTCACCACACATATGGAATGCGCACTCGCTGCTCGCCGGCTGCCACAAGTCGAGCACGAGCTCTGTGCTTACGAACAACAATTTTCAAGATCCTCTAGCCAATTAATGAAATCACTCTCATCGATTGATGATCGATTGTTGACTGATGGATTGCTCGACGCAGATGCTTGGAAACAGCTTATTCAATGAAGGAGCTCGCCCGGACGCCTTATATTCTTCTTCCTGTCCGAATCTTTCTTCGTTCTCGATGCTTGCCTGCTCGCTGTTCTGTCTGCTGCCTGCCTGCTGCTGCGGCTGACGACTCCTTTTCACTCGGCTAGGGCGTTGCACTCCTGGGCTTAGCTGCTGCAGCTGCAGCTTGCGAGCCTCCTCGAGGGGACCTCAAGTCGCTCAGAGCGTTTTCAGCGACAGCCTTCCGCATACAGCATGATAACTTATGCTTGTTCTGCCTTGCACTCACTGCTGGCAGTCACCACACAGACAGATGAATTCGTGTGCAGACGGTCGGTCGGACGTGTTCACGCTTTACAGCTAGAAACCGACTTGACAGAGGCCAACCGCTGGTCGCGTTGAGGATCGGAGGACCACGCCGAACCCTATTTCTCCAACTTACGCACAGTGATTGGCTCTCTCCTTGCTGAATGACCGCAAACACACCGCAAGGTGCGGCCAGATCAACACGGCCGTAGGTGGTGTCCACGGGCCCACGAGGCGGCCAGCAGAGATCAGCGATGCGCTGGAGTTGCACTTTTCAAATCCAATCACGGCTCGCTCCTGTTCATAAAATTGATGAAAACACCATTGAACTCTTCGATTCGATCGATACGGGGCATCCGAAGTAATTCAAATAGAAGGAGTTTAGAATTTCAGCCAAAACTCGAAGCGACACCCGGCGCTCTTTCCGCAGCGCCAGCAGCATCTGCCTCCATTGCATCCATCAGCCACGAGGGTTGAGACAGCGTTTCGTGCAGTTTTCTCCGATTCGGAGCCTCAGCTTATTCGGAATACTGCCCGGAATATGTCAAGAGTTCGCGAATCGTTTGACGGCTTCAAGAATTTCCCCGCGATCGTAGACACTGGACCTCAGAGACGGATCCGCGCGACAAGTTCGAACTCGTGGGCATGGCCGAGCATGCCTCTTTCGACTCGCTGCCAGAAGTTTTCAGCTGATCGCCCTGCGGGGCAGCGTAAGATGGCCGGAAACGGCGAGTGGAGCGATGACTCCGTTGCGGGTTTCAAAAGCAAAACGAAATTGGGGGCTGTCTTAGAATCTATTCGCGTTTCCTCTGGATACCCCCCGCCGCTCCTCCGCCATATGAGCGGAGCTTGCGCATTTAGCTCCAGCGAGTCCTCTTTCTCCCTTGTGTCGGGCCGTTGTCGAAGATCTTGCGGTTTGACCTCAGCTGAGCGACTCCTGAGATTTTCGAGGCTCTCGTTTTTCCTCTGGGAGCTTCCCTCCTTTGTGTACAATAACAGGTGGAGATCCGCTGCTCCCAGCCTATCGTGGGTGACATGACCACGTGACATCCTCGTCGGAGACGAAAGAGCTCGACTCGATAGAGGCTCATGTATTTGTGTCGCGTAGCTTATCATACGGAACGAAGGGTTTTTCAGGAGCGAGCTCCGTTCTCAGGAGAGCTACAGTCGCCCATCGAACAGAACCAAGTACCTAGGTTGATACTCTTTCTCACTCACTCAGTCAGTCAGATGCGTTTTCAAAAAGTCCACTCGTGTTGTGTCTGAATGGAGGAATACCGGATGCCACATATATGACTTTATTTGAGGGAAAGGAATCAGTGCTTTTAAGGTCCGAGATCTCGGCGAAGTTGAGAATCACCTCGACGATTCCTGCAATGCTCGTTGTAGTTCTTCCTTTCTTAGTGCGTCCGTATCGGAATCCGGCGTCGACCCGCCCAAAAGGATGACTGAGTCTCTTCGTAACAGGATTACGCCTCTTCTGAGTTCTAGAGAGCCCCTGCGGAGGTCGATCCAAGAAAACAGTATCCTTGTTTACTACTGAATTCGATTGACGCTTTTTTGCCAGGAGGGGCATCCAGCTCATCGCAACGCTTTTCAATCCGCTGGGCGTGTCCACTCACTTGAGCATAAGTTTTGAGCCGCGGCGAACTCCAACGGAAAGGCTCGGTACCGGTTCGAACTCCATGGCGCGTATGGTTTGACAGCCATCCGTCAATTCCAAGAGGAGACAGCTGGAGAAGTCCGGACGAAACTACTCTTAGTATGCCGGATTCCAGCCTCTCTGTCATGAAATGGTCGCTGGTTGATTCTGAGCACTCGAGAGTATGTCATGCAGTGATACCTCAAGTGCATCTTGACCCCGCTCCCTCCCTATCCTTCTCTCTAGAATCGGCCTCCGTAATATAAATTCATTAGCCTCATGGGTCCTGAACATAATTGAGCTTGGACTGTATGGACAAACGTCCCGATGGTTTCGAACTTTTTTCCAGCTGATGATTAGATACAATCAAGTTATCACGTCACTCGACGCCTTCGTACTCTGACAGACAAGCAGACGAATGACCGAACCGACGAACCGTTGGCCACGTATATGGGTTCTTCTCTCCTCAGATGACGCTTCAGCGGAAACCTCATTGTTTGCATTGGTGGTTCCTTCTAGATGTCTCAATTGAGAGTAAAATGAGGAGCCTATATCCTTGATAGATACGATCTGTAGCAATATGTGTCCTTCCAGAATGCCTTTGATGCGAATGGGCTGAAAAAGGTAGATGAAAGTCTTATCACTCTCGGACGGTCATATATTGCCTAAGTTATCGCTGAAAATTCAAGAATTGTTCGACTCGTGCTTTTTGCGCACGCTATGCCATTGGTCCTGCTCTCCAAGGACCCGTAGCGGCACGAGTACATACATAGTAGAGATAACCCTTGATTTGATCATTGCCAACACCGAATCGGTTGGCAGTCTATCGCGACATTCCGCTGAGAGGTGCCGGTCATTCGTGGAAAATATCGAGCGACGACTCACACAAGCCTTTTGAGATACGTACGTAAATTTCGTTCGGAAGCGAGAAAATTCCGATTTGAGCAATGTCTGTGTTCAGCATCTGCGGAATCAGGATAAGAAGTGACAGTAAGTGTCTCATTGCTCCGCTCGTTGCCTGTGCAAGATCGCTCAATCTGTGACGGAGTCCCAAAAACAAATCGCCGTGAACGTAGGTCGAATTTCATGAGCCTTCCCCAATCGACCCCGGCCAACCGATGACCGAAACTCACTAGCTCGTAACACTCGGGACCGGTCAGCATGGGATTCTCCGTGACCAGCTTCGACAACCACTCTCGGGAAACGGGACAATGTTTCATGCGCAAGAACACACCCAAGTCTTGCACGAGACTATCCATCCTCGAGGACCTGTAAATGAGCCGCGACCGTGATTCGACGGACAGGAACGGAGAAGAATTCATGGAGGGAAAAAGTTCCGCTGAGTGAGTAATGACCAGAGAAATGAAAGGGCTCGATCGCATCCTGCATTCCTAGAAGGCTGAAATTGGCTTAGTAGGAGTGTGAGCAGAGTTCGCGACTATCAACCCGATACCCGAGGACTGCAATGTATTTATTCTCCATTCTCCCATGGAATAGGATTTGGCGGCTCTCTCTAGAACCGTACATCCGGTGGCATCAGCGGTCACATTCAAACACACAGAGAAACGGGCGTAGTTTGAGACGAGACGATCCGAGAAGGCAGCAAGACATTGGAGGATCGACTCTGATGGATTGCTCGTCGGATCAGCACTCGCAGTTCAGGCTGACTCAGGAAGCGAGGCGTCGGAACAGTTCTGCAAGACGAGCGAATACGGGAGAGATCGAGAAGCTCGGGGATGGAGAGCCCGGCAACCAAGTACCATGGGGATCAATGGGAGATGAGCGAGCAGGGATCAGCGCTCGAGGGCAGACTCAATGACTCAGATTCCCGGTTCGGAAGCTTTCGGGCATTGAGAAGTCACTCTCGAACTCTCGACTCGGTCGGCAGGCGCGATTTCGGCTGCCCCCCGTTCCAGTCGCATCGTACCCATCAAAACATCAGCAGCAGCAGCTCCACCTACAAACTTGCGCCGCTCAGTTTAGTCGTGATTCGTGATACGTGGGGTTGACGGGTCGCTCGCACGAGAAACTCACTCCGGCCGGAGCTTGAACACCCGAAGCCTCCCACGACGGGCTGTCTTTGCTTCCTTACTTGTTTTTTTATCCTGATTGTGACCCGTTCAGGGGTTATACGGCTCATTCTCCCCCCCTCGGAACATATGGACTCTCATGAGCAAATAATACGAAATCGATAGAGTGAAGTAGACTGTATCGGCGGATCCCCTGCAGATTCGGCTCTTGGAACGGTGGCAGTTCCAAGCTCAAGCCCTCCAGCGGTTACCGTGCATTCCTAATTGACAAGAAATCATGCCGTCGAGTTTGAGGTTTGCTGTCATTTGCTCGAGCAACCAGAATCGGAGCATGGAAACTCATCTTTTCCTAAGGTAGTCCTTGGCTGCCACGGTCGTTAAGAATTCATGTTTTTCGTCAGGATATAAGACGGACCTGAAGGTGATCGGAATCTTTTCTTTTCTAGTAAACGGGGTTTCAAAGTACGATCCTTCGGAACCGGCGACAAGGTATGCGTTTGGGAAAGAAGTCCCCTTCGGAGAAAATGATGATTCTCCTTAATGATATCAGCTGGAAGTCGAATGATACGAAGTCGAAGATCACTCGATTCCCATCACAGGTCAAACTCCCCGGAAACGCTCCTGACAAGCCAAACGTTTATGATTTCGGTACTCCTTACGAGGCGATGTTCCAAGATCTCAAGAAAAAGGACCTCCTCCTGTACACCAACAACGGTATGAAATTGCTCCTCGGGTCGAAGTTCTCGTGACACGCGAACCTGCCTGGAGTCCGCTCCCTGCTCCTGCGCACCAACCAGAGGATGGAAGATCCCTGTGTCGGACTAAAATATCGTTTTTTCATGCAGGCATCATGAGCATGTTGGATCGGAACAAACGAATCAAACTCGCGCCGGAGCGCTTCCAGCAGAACTTCGATATTTTCGATGTAATATTCACTGTGGAGGAGCGCGTTTATGATCAAGTACTGGAAGGTAACGCAGGGAATATCTTCCCGATCTACAGAATAAAGACGCATGTACGCGAACACTTCGTGACTGCTATCAGCTACGGCTCACGTCTGAGAGCTAAGGAGAGATGAGGAAGCTCCCCGAGAACTATCGGTCCGAGCGCTAGCTATCTGGATGATGCCGTGTATCTGTTCTCGAGGAATTGCTCGAGCGCACGGAATGTTCCATTCGATTGTCTGGTTTATGAGTAGGACGATTCCCGTCTATTCGGCAGTCCTTTATTCGCACCTAGCGGCCATCTCCAGTACGATTCGTATCGCTCATCTGAAGGCCTTTCTCCCGAGTTTACGCACCGCGAATCCTAACGACGGTGCAAGAAGCTGTGAGCTTCATGGATAGTTAGGACAAGCGCGGGATGTCGGCGAGATTCTTTCGTCTAGATCTCAATTACTCTTCTCTCCACAGAGTTCTCCAAACGACCGATCCGTTATACATCACCCGTGCACATAGTCAACATCGACGTGATGGATAACCACGAGGAAGCAACTTTGGGCGCTTTCATGTTTTGTGAACTGGCTCAGCTTGTATGGACCGATTCTAGATGTTTTGTGAAATTTCCCGAGCAAGCAATGACGATCCCATAGCTTTTTTTAAATCTGAGACCCTTTGATCCATATTCCAGATGGCGGACTCCGAGGATCTCGATAACGACATCGACGAGTTATTACAAGAATTCGAATCTTCAAAGAATCGACCCATACTCCATACGGTCCAGTTCTACTAGGTCACCCCACTGCGATATCGGTGCGGTAATAAAGTCGAGGAGATGAATTTCAGCTATGAGACGGGCACGGTCCCGCGTTGTATCTGACTCATTGTGAGACGCGAGTCGCTTCTAAAGCTTGAGAGGAAGCTTGATCCTCAGCTGAACTTTAAGGCATGGACGTCTGAATGGATCCGTGCGGAGATGGAAGACTTGCTACGGAAGCAGTAATGATGTAGCTTGCAGATTTCTGGGAACGTTTATTCTACAATATGGCTCCCAAGGAGCCCTCAAAGAATAAATTCACTATCTTTTCGCGACTTGGCCAAAGGTATAACTTTGAGAGGGGGAGGCGGTTTGATCTTGCGTCCACAGTATCCATCTTTTCGATGCCAAAACCCTGTGCGCGGTCTTTTTCCGATCCTCCGGAGACGATTCGGGCTCCCGATAGGGTAGAAAGTTTCGTTCCGATCGGCGTTCGAAACTTGACCGACTACGCCCAAACATTTCTCCGACAGAGACATGTGCAGCTGCAAATGGTGAGAAACACAGCATGAAATTCTTAATTATCTCCAAATTTACGTTTCCAGCCTCTTTCCACCGGGTGAGGATGGAGCTCCGAATATAACGGGGATCTGACGAGTAATGAATGCTTACTTTCGACGGCAGCTGTATTATTACACGGCCTTCAACTTTCCGGAGGATTTGAGCGCTCGCGCCAGCTGCGCGGCACAATTGACCTCCCATCCCTGGGATTTTCTCTACACAGTGTACCTGTGGAAAAGGGGGATATGCAGAACCGCCTACGAGCAAAGACCCCGATATTTAAAGGCTCCGCACTACGCTAAAGATCGTCTCCTCGCACCTGCGTCGCTACGGGCAGAGCTCCGAGCGGATGTGCGTCTCCTTCACGAGGGCGTACGGGGATTCTGCGGGGTAGGCTTCCTTGAGTCTCCGCACTTGAATACGAGTCAATCCAATAGGAATCGTGAAAGCTCATCCTTACAGTACTTACTTAGGGATATGCCTGGTCGTCGAGATGATACTTCCTACCTTAAAAGCGAGTCGAGTGTCTTAGAAGCATTCCACCGAAGTGAAAATATATGTTGAGGGAGGAGAGTTCCAGTGCTGAGTTTCGATACTCGTCACACTTCTGATCTTCGAATTCTGAATTTTCGAATCTTCAAAGTGCCCCTCACTCAGCCCTCATCCTCGATCACATTTCAATGATTTCCGTGATACCGTGGCTCCTCTGTGGATCTCAATTACTCTAATCGCTCACCTCCACTCCCTCGGTCGCTACGATCCAACGCTTCTTCTCGCCGTTGGCCACTAAGGCCACTTTGCACGTCATTATTCCGTCATACTCGATTTTATAAACCTTTTCTTCGAAGACACCGTCTTCAGGACCTTAACAATCATGAGAGAGATAGAGCGAACGGAAGTCAACGGAGGAAAACGATCGCGCAGAGTCAAGAGATCGTATTTTGAGGTACATTCTATGAGAATGTTAGCTCCCGACGACAAGCTCGACTCTACGGTTCTGGATAACAATCATTCGGGTCGTGAGCTCACCATCGCGCATGAAATCCACCCAGTAAGCGTACTTCTGAACGCCTCCTCCAATCGTTCGGACGACAACTCGTTTCGTGACGGGATCTCTCCCGGCGAGTTTCTTGATCCTTAAAGCATCAGTGGTATATTCCTGCCAAACGTGCCGAACTCCATTAGCCGAATGGAAATAAACCGATTTCAAACTGCTTCCAAAATCTCTCACGGAGGCGTCTGAAAGGAGAGACTGAACTCACGTCTGGCTTGATGAGTCGATAACCGTACTTCATGGGTTCGGGTCGGACGATATTCGAGACCAGCGGTCTTGGATAGCCACGGATTCTCCGGGCAGCCCTCATATTCATGGAGCGGTTCTGAAAAATTCGAGGGTGTTTGTAATGAGCTGCTCCCGTCGATCGGAAAATCGTGAAACTTTTTCCTATCATTCAATACATACCTGTTGGCCAGCGAGAATATCCGACCTTATCGCCAGGAGCGATTTTGGGGATAGAGAACACGATCCAGGATTGATTATCCCCCGCGAGAGAGTCAGATTGCGCATGAGAGCGCAGAGAGACGACATGGTGCCTCAGATGCGCGCTCGCGGAACTTGTCCTCGACAGCTAGAGGACCTCGTGGAGCGAATGTGTACCCGTTTTCACCTGCGTTGAGTCCAAATTATTGATCCCGTGTGGGGGATCGGCTCTGATCGAACTACACTGCAACTCCTCCCGCCGAGAGGAGACCGATCTCCTCGCACACCGGGACAGGGAGAACAACAGCATGTTTTGCTCTGTTATGATGATCTCTGCTGGCTGCGAGGGGAAAGGACATCCGACAGAGAGGCTTCAACTCACACAATATATGCATGTTCCCGAAGCGAAGATCGAATTCTCCGTAAGCTCCGATTCGTTGTGAGCCTCCATGGATAAATTGACATTTCTCCCGAGAGTACGAATGGACCAATTACCCTCGGAGAGGGAATCGATGATTATATCGGCTCGTAGAGCGATCCGCTGATAATACTATTTGTGATCAGTTGATCAGTGATCATCGTACGCATAAACCATTTTCGCTTTCACCGAGTGTACCGCGAGGAGCTCGCTAATTCTCCTGCAAAGCCCGAACATCGATTCTGGTGTTGTAAAGCATGGGAATAAGCCGATCGGGACCCCCTCAAGCATGAAAACTCCAACTTCGAGAATCCTGCCGGCGCCGGCCTTTGTCTGCGGAGAAGAGTGATGCTCCCTCAGGACCGGCAAGTCATCGAAGTGTTCAGGATCTGGTTTAGACTCCCTGAGCGTCTCGAGACCGCAGATCTGCATTTTCCCGAATCAGAAAAGATGGTTCGAATGTTTCTGATTTAGATCGAATGATGACGATGATCCTAAGGTGCGACAGGCGACAGGCAATGCCGCCGGGCCGGCGCGTGCCCTGCCGTCTCGCTTTGATTCTTGCTGCGGTGCGGGGTGATGATCGTTGTTGCTGCCGTTCTGCGCGTACCGAGGATCTCGGGAGCCAGACCTCTCGAGTGCAGAACGCCCTGATTTCGGGAGGCATACCTCGGACACCAGGAACTTCAAGGAGCACTATTCCCCCCCAGGTGCTTGAGTCCCTGAGAGCGATGAGAGCCATCCATCGATCGAGATTTGTGGCTCAGTCCCGGAGCGGAATCGGGACGAGGCAAATCCATGATGATCTTGGCCACCGACTCGAAGAACATCTAGTTCTGGCTCCAGCGTGGGATGATGGAGAGGCAAACGAAGGGGTAGCCCCTAGGCCTCGCACCGATTAATCGTTAATTTCCCGGGGTAGTCTCAGGTAGCGGGGAAGAGCCTGAAAGACTCTCGGTAACGCGCAGAAGCGATCGGCATAGAGTTCTAGTGTGATCTGTAATGCAGTGTCCCGCAGCATATCAATCTCCGCGGCTTCCTCTTTGACATTCGACCGCCGACTTCCTTTCAAGCAGAGCGAGATTTCAGCGTTGTCCGGCTGTTGCTGGGGGAGAACAGGACCAGTCTCAAGCCTCGAACGCTGGACAACATCCTTATTCTGAGGAAGTTTCACGAGCAGAAACCAGAGCAGGAGGATTGAAAGTTCCTCCACGTTCAGCTGAGAGATATCCAAAAATCGTTAGATTAAGGAGTTCCATTCCGAGGCAGTGATATCAGTGAACGCTAACTTATACGAGTAGAAATTGGTTCGTTTGAGCCGAAATTTTGTGCCTTACCGATCGCCCCCACGTTCGTGGATAAATCCTGACAATAGCCATCCGAAGTATAATTCGTACAAATCGAGATGAAGATAATGTTCAGAGGAGAATTCATGGAGAGCAGCATATATCTTGCCCACTGAGGCTCGGGATGCTCCGGAGGAAATCGCGATCCGTAAGCGGTTTAATTCGCGGCGCCCGATTCGCGGTCTCGGACTTATCGCAAATTGCGGTCTTCGGATTTCGCGGTTATTTGCGAGGCCTAATTGCGGCGCCTCAATTCCTGGTGGAGCTTTTAGTCGATTCGTACGACGGGAAGCAGGCTGTGAGCCCCATGAAGGGTTATGAATTGCTCTACCTTCAGATCGTATGAGAGAGGTACTAGATCTAGATTTCGTAACTCCCGGGAAAGAGACAGCCCTAAGTGGAAGATGGAGTCTTAAATCCCTGAAGCCTTGAGACTCCATGGCGTTTGCAGGCGATGATCGATAGAGAGCGACGAGACCGGAGAAAACGTGAATTTCCGGAACAGAGAGCGGGATTGTCATCATCGTTTCCCGTCGTGGAACTGCCACTTCCTCGTATTTTATTCGAAGTCGACGTTGGCTCAGCGTGCCTGCGAGAGCGAAGTATGACACTCGACAGGGATGAGATTTCGATCGGCGTACGAGCATTTTCTTGCACGCCGCTAATGAAATCAAATCCGTCCGGAGCTTGGGGCATGCAACGGGGCTTGAAAGGCGGATCGAATTTAGTGTAACTCGGGGCTAGGAGCTGGATTTCGGATGCTTACGTCAATGTCTCCCGAGTTGAAGCATCTGCGAGTTGAGTCGAACTTCGAGGAGCAAAAGGGATACAATTGTTAGAATCATGGAATTCTGGGTCATTCTTGATCGCGGTCAGAGCCGGATATGCTCAGGAAGGGAGCGAGCACCCATCGAACACACATAGAGTTTCAGCGTCTTCGCATTGGGTCTGTTTCCTACAAGCAACGTTCTGATGCAACAAGCAATTCGAGTTCGGTCAGGAGAACGACTGCGTAGTCGTCTGTCAAACCACCCGATCTTAAATCCAAGATACAACTATAGCATCACCCAAGTCAGATCCTCGGGGAATCCTCATGCTAGCAACACATACCGATAAGATCGAGAAGGGCCGGGAGTTTTTACGATTCTCATGCGCGAGCCTTCTCGAAGGCATGGTACGATGCCTCACTTTCTGCGAGATCGCGAGAGGCCTAGGAAATCCGCGGATCTCTAATCCCTACTCGAGAGTTAGAACCTCAGCCACCGCTCGGGAATGTTCAGTCTCCTGTCGACGCCCATGATTCCCCTCGATCGCGAGCGTTCCCCCGTAGTGATGGCGGTGTGGCTGAGACCTCGAAATTCAGATCGATTGTAGAAAACCTCAAGCTCCGGGAAACTGTCAGGAAGATTCGTTTAAGCTAAGGGATATTCCCCGGAAGATGAGGAGGACCGACAATGCGTGAGATCCTTCCGACCACGACAAGGGATTCTCTCCAAGATTGAAGGAAACAGACGATTGGTATCCTGCTTGATGCTCATAATCGACTGCAAAGGCCTCCTGGGAGCGTCGTACCGGTCCCGAATGCCTCGCCGAGGCTCATTCGGTGCCGTCGGCATTGGAACTTTCGCGCCTCTACCAAAAGCCAAAGCGGCGGCTTAATCCATTCTCCTCTGGAGTTCGTCTGCTAGCCTGCACCAATGATCCTACTGTTGTTTAGCCGCCGCCGCGACTCCGTCGTGTCGTCGTCAGTGGTGGCTGCTGCTGCTGCCGCTGCTGGTTTTGATACGCCCTGCTGCTGCGGCTCTATTGGGACTAGTCGGTCTATTGAGTCAATGGTAGATAGTTGTTGAGTGCGGCGTTGTCTGCGGACGTTCGTTTGCTAAGGGTGTGATTGTGCTCGGATTTTTTCTCGTCGGGGGTCTCCGAGCTGCGAGCTGCCATTGAGGTGAGTTAGGTTGTTTAGGACGAAACGGACAAGAAGCATCATCGCCGGTGTCAGCGGCCGAGCATCTCAAGCCGAGCGTTTCAATTTTCTCCGACGATTAGGCCTAGTAGCGCTGAATGTCTAAGTGATTGTTCCACCGACCTGACATGCAAGGAATGGGGGTCAGTATCGATGTGCGTGAGGACCTTAAAGACGGACATTAAGAGAATTTCAAGTGCTGAGTTGGCAACAGAGATGTGCCGTGCCGCCTGGTGGAGGGTGGCAACCAGGCGGTCGGTCTCCCGACCGGCCTGCCAGCCATTCGGCCGACCATCGACCGCACAGTCAGCCAGTAGGCCGGCCGCTTGCTCGATCAGTCGCTCGGTCGGTCGAAGCGGGTCTCGATGACAGACTGTAAATGCAGAAGAAGTTTCCCCAACGCGACGAGTGGCTAACTTCTGAGATCCCCATAAGGGAGGTGGGCGGCATCTCACGTTGCTCTCCCATGACACAACATGCCGGACGAAACAGCGTGTTCGACTTGATGTCTGGAGTCTGGACTGCCAAGCGAAAAAGATCGTAGCGAAAGACATTGACGTGAGCGTCAGTCCGTCAGTCCTTCGATCGTTTGTTTATCCGATGTTTGCTAGGTCGGTCATCAGTGATATCGTAACGCTTCTGATCACTAGGGCTATCTCTCGAAACTTGGATAGCTCGTGTCATGCGGAAGTGCCCGATTCGCATGTCAGCTCTCAGGTGCGAATCTCATCGAAGACTTCACTCAAATGATCGACCACGGGGAGGTGCCTGCTCGGGAGTTATGAGTCTTATACGACCGAATCGAGCAGAGGATGGTGGTGGCTTCGGCTTTGACAACAATCAGCTCTCGAAGGAATCGAGTCACGAATGGAGAAACACCGCGAGGGAGCAATTGAACGCGAAAGTGGAGCTGGGGAAACGATGATTCACGGATGACGATTGCTGCCGCAAAATAGTCATTCAGCCGTACGTGGATAGACGCTTAGCTGGCCAGCTAAGCGTCCGCTCTGTCGCACGATCGATACTACCATCCATCGGCTGGATGACTTTCCGACGGTTGACGAACCGAGTGACGTCTGGCTATTCCTCAAAACGATCGAGGGCATCAACTCGGAGCATCGACGTTGCTCGAGAGCCAGCGTCTCGGTCATGGGTCCTCCCTCTTGCATCTGAGTGTCACGCCAACCCTGCTTGCGGTTCGTGAGAGCGCGGGTTCTCCGATGACAGCATAGGGATTTCATTTGTTCGCTAACTCCGAACACTGCGATCATTTTCCTCTTCCTGTTCGCGCCCTCGAAGGCGTAGTTCCAACAAAACGGCAACCTCAATTCCGCTGCTTGTGCCGCTTATGCTGCTGCCACCCATAACATCAACAACGAGTCGACAGAGATGATGCAGACGGAGGGCCTGGAGACATGAATCTGTCAGCCGACCAGGAGGACTTTTTGGCGGAAACAATCGCCATCTCGCTAATAATGGTGACGATTGACCAGGCGACGGCCATGACCGGGGGCTTCTGTCAAATTCCTCCAGATCATCGAGGAGGAAAAGTCGAAACCACCGTGAGGAAGTTTGCAAAGGGAAGCGTTTCCACCGTGGTTCTCGATCAGACAAGTTTTGATCTCCGATTCTGGCCCCTCGGGGAACTCATGATTCAGCTCCCGAATCCGTGATTCTGCCGAGCGGGGCTGACAACGGATAGGCAGCAGGTCCTTCCGTATCTGTACTTCTCCCCGTTCCTGACGCTGGTATCGTCGTCATCATTGACGGCGGTGACGTGAGCGTCAGCAATGTATACTGTCTGTCACATGATTAGGTCGCTGAGAAAGAGAGCGCTGCCGGTTGAGAGAAAGACGGAGCACGGGAACGATGCTCCGACCAAGCCTCCCGTCAACCCAGTTTCGAGTCGGAGGAGAATGAAAATTCAGATGTTTCTGAATCGAAGCGGAAATTCAAGGCGTCGCCGATTCCGAATTCGACTTTCGTGAGTGAATCGCAATCGCCGGACTGCGGCTCAAGGGGAGAAATTCCGCTCTGATATTGTTTTTCGGGAGGCCCCGTCTAAAGCGTTGTGATCAGGCTGCACTTCTCGAATCAGTTCCCCAATATCCTCGGACGGGCCTTCGAGAAACGCCGGCGGCGGTCCTTTCGGCTGGATTTCTCGAGGAAAGGGAGCGGGGTTCCGAGCGTGCGGATAAACGAGGGATGTCGCCGATAATTTCCGATCTCGGACACGCTGCTTTCCAGCAGATGCTCGCAATTTGCGAGCTGAATGATTGGTGTCAGACAGCGCTCGAAACTTGGGCGAAGTGCCGATCGCCATGATCATGATGATGCTACTCTCTGAAGGCGCGAGAAGCTGTGCTGAGACGATAGGATGAGGGCTCAAATGGAGCTGATTGATTTGGGAAAAGGTCACATGTTAACGGACCCTCCGCGCTCCATCCGCTTGCTGGTGCGTCGGATCTTCGACCAAGCTTGGTGGCCTCCGTGCGGTTAGGAATACTCAGAATCTCCGCTTTCGGAGAATATGTATGTCCATCAGGGAAGTCCTGACGGGAGTTTCCTTTAGCGTAGTCCACTCAATCGATCCTTGAGTGCGGTATTCTTCGGCTGGATCTGAGACTCAATCATCTGTGTCGATCCCCATTCCTTATGCACAAGGGTCTCGTCATTCGTCCCGGGGCGACCTTCCGAAGAAGTATCCCTACTACGCGCTGAAAGACCGGTGTGGCGAGACTTTTTTTCAGCAAGCTCACCGGTGCGAGATTCATACCGTATAAGGGATCGTTGTTCATTTATACCGAGCGGTGATGTAGCCGGGAAGACTTTTCCAGTATGATGAATGGCACTCTCTAATGAAAATCACATCTCGTTCCAGGGTGCTCGTTGGACCGGATCGGACCAGGTATCATCGACTCGGACTCCGAAACGGAACGTAGACTACGTGTAATCTCTTGATTAGTACGAATCGAGGGAAGAATACAGGAGGGAGCAGCAAAGCGCATTGGCACATTTCTTTCAAAGTAAAAAAAGAAGAAACGACGAAGTCAAAAGTAGGGTTTCTGCCTCTGAGCTGAACCTCGTCCCGAGAAGCAGGTCGACCCCACGCTTATACCGCAATGCAGACTATCAAATGTGTGGTCGTCGGGGACGGCGCTGTAGGAAAGACATGCCTTCTCATATCGTACACGACGAACAAATTCCCGTCCGAATACGTTCCGACCGTATTCGACAATTACGCTGTCACCGTTATGATCAGCGGAGAGCCGTATACGTTAGGCTTGTTCGATACAGCAGGTGAGTTCTCGTGGGTATTGCTGTGGGGAGCTAATGCTACAAAATCGAAAACCTATCCCATCCTCGACCGAGTCTGTTTGAAAACGGGTCCTTTAGAGATCATCGATCCGGTCGCTTTTTCATGTTTATTTTCCATTACAGGGCAGGAAGATTACGATAGACTACGACCCTTGTCGTATCCCCAAACTGACGTTTTTCTTGTTTGCTTCTCCGTTGTGAGCCCGAGTTCATATGAGAACGTCCGCGAGAAATGGGTTCCCGAAATCACCCATCATTGCGCCAAGACGCCGTTTCTTCTGGTGAGTATAGCTGTCTGTGTTCCTCGGAGCTTCCCGAGGAACTGCGTCATCCCTGAACCGCCGATAAGCTGGGAGTTCCGATGAAATTCTAGGTCTTCCACCCTCATTATTCCCATCGAGATTTGCTAAACCTCTATTCATAACTCGTAGGTCGGGACTCAAATCGATTTACGGGACGACCAAAATACTTTGGATAAATTGGCCAAAAACAAGCAGAAGCCGATCTCCAACGAACAAGGCGAGAGGCTGGCCAGGGATCTACGCGCCGTCAAATACGTCGAGTGCTCAGCTTTGACTCAGGTTCGCCTTGAATATCCATAGGCTCTAACCCGCATGATTCTAGATTGCCTGGAACACGGAATCCAAAACGAGACTTTTCGAAATTTTACAGAAAGGGTTGAAGAACGTCTTCGATGAAGCCATCATGGCGGCCCTCGAACCTCCAGAGACCACCAAGAAAAGAAAATGCGTTTTACTCTGAATGACTGACAGAGGAGGGAATCAATCGACCGTTGTAAAACCACTGCTGAGAGCGACTGCTCGTTCTGCTGCTCGTCCGCAAGCGGTCGCGAAATCATCAACCGTGGCTGTATGGTAGCACTCCCTGGAAGTCACTCACCTCAAACTTCTCCTCATCTTGCTTCTGCTCCTTGTTGTAGTGAAAATTCATCCCCTGACATGAACAACGTCATTAACCTCCTGTCGTCACTGATTCTGCTTAATGATGAAGATTATAAGGATGGTATACAATTGAGCCTCGCCCCTTGCATTTCGATGGAGGAGCTCTTCGGTGGAGATCAGTACAAATCTAATTGACTATAGAGCCAGGATCGAATATACCAGAAGTCTTTGAAAAAGGCGTGAGTGATCGATGGATGGAACATAGAATGAATGGATGGCTCGAGAGATGGCTCGTAGTCGGCAGGCGGAGAATGGATCCAGGTGAGAAGAACGGGCGGTTCAGAGGAGCGGTGTTGGTTGGCGCGACCGACGACGCAGATATTCATGATGATGATGATGATGATTTACTGATAGTACCGTCAATCCTGCTGACCACGAAGAAGACTGAGATGATCAACACAACGTTGACGGAGATGACCATATTGATGAAGAAGAGGGATTGATATATTTGTATTGTTATTGAAATTCATTAACATTGTCGTCTATTGATTCTACAGAGCTGCGGCGTAGTCAATTTCATTGTCGTTCTTGAATGAGCTAATCTGCTCGTCCGTCATGGAATTCTCCTCCCTTGCGTATCGCTTAAGAAGAAAGGAACACGAATGCTTACAATAACCCTTCCCCAACTTCCTCAGTCAGCTTCGAACCTTCATTTAGCAGACCTCCCCCGAACGGGCGCGACCTACGGAATTGAGAATCCGCGCCGGAACTTTTATTGGCGTTTGATTTCTGATAGGCGGCTCCGCAGCGAATCCACCATGAAAACGACAGTGATAAAGACGAAGCAGGCGAAGGGAGAGTACGCTCCGAATCCATGGATGTCTGGTGGCCTATATGTTCCGCAATTTGTCGAAGAAAAAGCGAGCAAGCCCGAAGTCGTCTGTGAGCATAAATTTTTTCTCTCGAGGAACCAAATTAGTTGTGGGACGGGAACGATTAGCTTCTCCGAATAGAAATCCTTAGGACAAAATAGGAGCGAATTCTGGGGATGAAACTCTTGGGGCGAGATGTCCCGAGTCATGCGGGGAAGTGCCGAAGGCCCAATGCACAATTTAAGCGGCCGCACAGCGAAGAAAAGAGTGACATACACGAAAGATGAATACTGAAGAGAAAGAGCTGAACATGTGGTTCTAAATCGATAAGCTCAACTGGCATCGGCTCCGATTTGATGTACCAAGCCCCTGTCGATCCACGTTCAACCGGCTTCCTTCAACGGGATATCGGTAGATAAATGGAATCATTTGCACTCCATAGTCTCTGGCGACCCGTTTGATGTACGGAAGGAAGCTCGTATGTAGGGGACGACGGAGAGAAATTCAGCTTCGAGTTCCGCCGAGTTTCTGGATTTTCGCAGGTGTTGTCGATTAGAAGGAACTGAAAAGTAAATAAGGACAAAGAAGTTATGAAACGGATGACAAGAAGAGACACTCATGGGCGATTCATCCGGATAGGGAGGAGCGGACATCATTCAATATCATTAGAAAGAATAAACAACTGCGGATGGCCGGGCCGAACAAAGAGAGGAAGGTCGATTATTAAATTGATTGATTGATATCTAATGAATGAGCAAGAGACGATGTAGGTCACGAAACATTGTTTGAAATCAATGTGTGTAAGTTATAAGGATGAGCAAGAACTGTAAGAAGGAGGCATGGAAAGTAAACGAATAAATATTCAAAAATTGAGAGGATTCCTTCTCTCGCCAGCCTCGATGCTCTCTGTCAGCCGAACGTGGCCGACTTGCGGCGACGCGCCATGCCGTCAAATACCGGAGACGTCGAGCCCGAGCTTGATCCCTGCTCCAGGGAGATATATAGATGCCATTTACTCTCGATGCTGAGAACCGTGGACGGGGAGCACGCTTCGAAGTGACTGTAAGATGAGCGATCAGCCTCCCCTCGGAGGGCTCGCCAGTATAGAGGGATGAGCCGTTGTCTCAGAAGCTCGAGCCCGTAGCCGCTAACTTACGCTGTCTCGAGCTCTCGATCTCTCTAGGCTTGATATCGCCCCTCATGACCGCACATATTGATGATCGGAAAACCCAGTGCTTAAGGCCTAATGCTCTTCCTTCAAGGATCTATGAGAAAGATGTTCATGAAATATTCTGTCAATCCGCGCTAGGATGACGTCTGCCTCAATTCCAGAAGATAGCCAGACAAAGACTCGAATGCCTCATGGACATCGTTCGATTCAGTCACAAATTCAATTGTTTGCCTGCTCTACAAGGGTATGGGTCCGACTCGGACAATCGGCAGGTCAGGGGTCCGCAACGACCCTTCACTGCGGTACATCCCGTCAGCGTAATCGATGTTCCTTGACAAGGTACCGAAGGTCGAGCGCTTGATCTACCGTGGGGAAAATTGAGCGAATCTAGAGACCCCTGTAGATGTGCATTCCTGATTCTGCTCTGTCACTCAGGATCGGACGCGACTTTCGTTCCAATCGCCCTCATGGGGAGGACCGAGCATATCTTCAGGATTGCCGTACTCGAGGAACGATGCCTACCGTCCGATACAATCGAGTGGGATGCAAGCGTCATGTCTATCTTGGCTCACCAGGATAAGGTATCACGGAGTACAACATAGATGGCGCCACCTGTGCTTCGTGCGGGGGGATGTACTAGTGAAGGGAAGTTCAGCGCACGAGAGGCTCTAAAAGGGGGCGCGGGGCTCTCTCTCGGTGTACTGCCATCTCATGATTCACTTGGCCGAGAATTTCCTCGAAGCCGATCATGATTAACCGGGAAGACTGATGTAGGATTCAGGAGGACTCCGAGTCCTCTCACTCAAGCCCCAGCAATAATTTCTTCGACTTCGAGGTCCGTTACGGCGACCAGATTCGTAAGGATCCTTGAAAATATGTGCTAATCTTATGGTGAGCTGATCTCCCCTGCTGAGGGGCAAAGATATTATACGTTTGCGTTTGGATCCCGAGCACGCAGCGTAAGCAAGACGAGCCCGACAAGGAAGAATCAAAGGAATTTGCGGACATGCGCGAATAATAGTCTAATGAGAGGGAACTATCTGCGACCTTATGTCCCCCTTAGCTCCTTACCTGTGGGAAACGCCGTCAGGCATCCGGGGCATCTGTCATCCGTCAGGACCTGAGGGTATAACTCTTCGGTATCAGCTTAGCGGAGGAGCCCACGATCCTCGGGTACCGAGAGAGAGGGAACTCAGAGTTAGTCTTTCGTGCAGAGTGAAGTTTTTCAATTGGAAACGTCGTGGTGTACAGCTTTCGATTCCGGAGCGATCGCCTCCCCGCCCCCATCCGGTCCCTCCGTGTACCCATCTGTCTTACCAAGTTCCGTCTCGGACGGAGAATCTTCCGATCCGACGGCGGTGCCGTCCATTAAATTCGAGCCGCTGTGCACAGCTCAACTCTCGCTCTCTTCCAAACTTCAAACGGGGCACGGGCGTCGAAACGACTTCGTTTCGTACTCCCGTGTTCAACTGCAAACACCAATCAATTTCGGGGTTCGACGGTAGAACACACATCGCCGATACCTCCCGGAGGATATAGGTTGTCCCAGGAGTAGTGGAACCGAGGCGAGCTACTTATCGCGCACGAATATGGTGAGAGTTCCGATACGGAGGCTCCTCACGGAGCTGGGACCCGAGAAGCTCCCTCTGGAATAAATGATCTTCTGGGCGGTAATTCTCGCAGCTAAACACTGTCGAACATAGGCGAAAGGAAACAATTAGAGTCGACGAAACAAAGCTAGGACAACAAGCTGTTCTTGATATGCGTAACGTGTTCGCTTCATTAAGACGAATACAGCCCGGTCGGAGCTGAGCTAAGAGCCAACTAAGCGAGTAACTCAAGGGACGACAATCGAGCGAGTGGACGTGGCCATGGTGAAAGCCATAATTGAGATGCTCATCCCCCTCACTTCGAGCACTCCCCGCATCTACCTCAACGAGGCTTTTCGAAGTCGGCGAAATCGCCTACACGATGAGGACTATGCGACAAGCTCCAATGAACGGGCGAATCTATGCTGTACCCGTCGGAGGGTGTTGGAGAACGAAACGTGCTGTTCGGCAGATAGAACGAGGAGGAATTTGGAGACAACGAGAAAAACGAGCCAAATCGAAATCGACAAATGTTGTGGCGCGCTCCGGGTTCTAATTTTTCGGTCAGTTGCTTCTGGATATTGGCTGTGAGAGCGCGCGCGCGCCCTCTCGCAGACAAACCCGAGTCTGTCTGTTCTTTCTCGAGCAATGTATGTATGTGTGTTCCCGAGAGGCGCTGTTTCGGAAAACGAACTTAAATCAATTCATTACCATGCGAGCGTGTGCAAGCCACCCCGACAGGGAGATAGGGGAGGGGATTCACGCCGCAGCGTGAATCCGGAGCCGTTTCGTTAGCACCCTATCGGAGTCCCGGAATTTGTCCCGAGCTGATGGCACAAATTAACAGCAATAAGAATATGCACTCGTCCATGCGGACGATTCCGAATGCGATGTCGTATATCCTAATCCACGAGACGACGTCCGAAGCGGTCAAGGACGGCGTAATTGATGAGATGCTCGTAGGTCTCTGGTCCTCTGATAGAATTCGTGGGAGAGGATTTTCCTCAGCGGATGCTGCCCATCCTTGCGAATAGTTCAGCTATGGCCGCAAGAATGACTCGACGATGCGACGGCGCTATTGAGCGCTGATGTAGTCCAAGATCTACCGTCAGGAATCAGAAAGAGCGAATCGAGTTCGTGGCATCTGAATAGATCTCGCCAGTTGGGCGCAACTCATCAGAGCGGAGTGCCTGTTCTTCGGCGACCGCGTCCCCATTATTGAAGGAAAGATCATCACAGGTGTGTCAAGACGTGTGCTGACGAGCCGTTCCCTTCGGACGAATCGGAAAACCTGAGTTCGGAATCTCTGATTCTCATAAGATTTGTACCAATCGCATGAAAGTAGCGAAGCTCCTCGACACGGCTCAGGACGAATCTCGATCGATTTCCCGCTCGCGGATTTTCTCCTCGAAGGAATCTCCCAACTGAATTCATGGTCCCGGAGAACTAGAGAAGCGGGATCAATGTAACCCATTACTCGCCATGGAAAGCATGCCCGGGGCGTTCACGTTCGGGCACCCTCGTAATGTTCCCCCAAAAGCTGTGAGTTTTGAGCTGTCGTCGTCGTTATGAATGAGCGGCTTGTGTCATACCGGACCCGGGTTGAGGCTTTTCCGGTCGGTCCGGAATGAAATCCGACGGACTCCGCTCTGGAGCGGATCCAGGAATTCTCCGAAAGCGGCCTTCAATGCGTCGAGGGTGGGGCGGATTGATGCCTGGGTCCAGCTTCGACACGGCAAATATGGACAGTTGGAACACTCGGTAGGGCTTGATCGCTGGGCCGCCCTTCCCAATGTATCCGCCACTGATTCCGCTACATCGGGTCGTCGGCATTCTAGATTCCTCCAATTCTAAATTGCTGTCCGGATATGTGTCGGAGAAAGTACGTCGTACGCGCCTGTATTCGTTGTAACCGACTCACAGAGACATCGCCTTATCGAACGATCGACTGCCGATGGCCAATGATCCTTCGGAATTCAGTTTCGATGGTCGCCGATGTCGTGATCGAGGATCCATAGGCTCATCCACGTATATGTCTGCGCGCCGCTGTGTTCACCTCCTTCACGAATGAGCAAGCTGGCACGGATTTCGATGAATTGTTCAGCGCACCCACTCAATCAGTATGCCGTCGACGCCTGTTCGCGATCCTTATCCTGCAACTCTGATGACAGAGTAGATATTTTTTCTTCATCCCTTGTGAGAGAAAATCCAGAGAAGATTGTCGGCGAGAGTAATCGACTTGATGAGTATCTCCCATCTTGGAACCACAGCGGTGAGCTTTCCGAATCATCCTTTCGAGATGGCCTCCGCGCAGAACCTTCGAGGAGTGCTTTTAATAATAATGACCACGATACAAATGAATGAATGGACCAATGAGGCCAGAAGCGCTGCAGATATAAATGGAATACCAACCACGCAGTGTGACGGACGGTCACCCGAAGAGTCGACCAAACACTCGTCCACCTGGCTATCCCAGGACTACCGCTAGCAGCAGCCCCGAATCTCGGCATCGCGACGGTGTTCCCGATCGAGACCCGAGTTTACGTTAGCAGGTTTGAATTATCGTACATTCTGGCGTGAGTTCTTGCGCCTGCGGCATCTTGCACTTCTGCTGACATCATCGAGTATCCTCGCGCGAGCGACGACCGTCTGAAGTAGTGTCGCGAGAGCCTGTGTCGTTCCAGCGCAAGATGAAGATTTCGCATCGCTTGACATCCATGTACAAGCAGCGAAACCCATGGTGCATTTCGGTCTATCCGCTCTCTCGACAACGGATTCCGACTATAAGAAATGCCGATACATCGGCTCTCGCGGTCCCTCCACGCTAGTTTTCTTGTCCCTCACTGTATGCTTTAAGTCATGTTTGTAACTCGACGCTGGAAAGTGGAAAAAGACGAGATCAATCAGTGAAAAAACAACGAACGGAACGAGAGAGCAGACAAGGGAAACGAGTAGAGGCGGCCGTTGCGAACAACGGCGAGGAACGGCGCGAGGAGAGCCGGCGCAAGATAGAGCGCTGCCGGGAACAGGCTGCATCTAGGAATAAAGAAACGGGGAAGTGCTCCTTCCTTCTGCCCGATTCGACGGGAGGCGGAGTCACGAATCACAAGACCAGTGGCGGCCGAATCAGCCCGGCACCCCTGTTGCTTAGGACCAACCGCCGGAGCAAACCGAGTGGCAAATAGAAGAAACCGAAACGATTCGAAACACAGTCGGCTAGCGAGCGATTCGGCGTACCGAGAATCAGACCGAGAATCAGAAAAATCACCGTACCCGTCCAATCGACAATCGGGATACGTGTGCGTTCCCGAACCTGAAAAATCCAGGTTGCGAAAACAACTACGATAGGATCACCTAATATTTTCCCTGCGATCTTTCCGCAGACTATTACGGCGGTAGCTCTGTGCTCGCGGTGAGAATTCGCATGCACACGCGAATCAGATGATGCGGGATAGTTCGACCGCATAGAACCATAGAACTCACACTTCCCCTCACTTCGCAACTGCATCGAGTGCCGCGATGCTCTGGATCTTCGCATCGCTCAACATCCCTCTGTCTGTAATGGAAGGGATCCGCCGCAGAAATATCAATCTACGAAAGGGTTTTACTCGGTTTGCTCTGCCCATTAAAATGTTCTCAGGTAGGTACTCGCGGAGCGCCTGAGCTTTGAGTTAGAGCGAGCCCCGTGACTTTTTTTTATCTCGTTGATTGGCCGCGTTTGATAATAGCGACAATCGCCGTACATATCGAATTACATCATTCGTCGATGTTGATGCGAAGTTGGGATCTTGCTTCGGTCGTTGAACAAATTCAATCTTGGGAGTCCTTCAGCTCCCATATAACGGAGTGTGAAATGGGCACATTTTGATGTAGTGGAGCTGAATCGGTGAAGGTCTAACCGAGACCCGATGAGATTCCGTTCCTTGCAGCTTCCGGGAGGTCTTTCGAATTCTGATCGGAGCGGTCCTTGATTTTTCTGCGGCATAGTTCTCGCAGCAGGAGCCAGAAGAGCGGCAAGCAGAGCTAACGTGAGTAGCATTTATTATTTTGGCAGCATTGCGCAAGGCTGCTGTACTCGCGTCCGGTCATCGATCTTGGCACGAGCGTTCGTTCCTTCTTTCGTAGTAGCTCGACTTCAAATGGAGCGACCCTCGTCTGCTCGATTCGACTACGAATCCGATTCGAATTCACCGACTGTGACCAGTTGGAACAACTGTCTCCTCTCTACGGAGTCTCCAGGTTTACCTCGAATCGAAGCGGTATGCCTTCACCGGGGCTCTATGGAAACGACGATTCCCCTCTCTTTCTTCCCGCGAGCATCGCTCCGATTACTCGGATTGTTCGGATAATAATGAAGACAATGTACCCAATTGCTATCCGCTTCGGTGACGATTCCGAACAGTTCAGACCGTCGTTCCCTCTACCCGTCGCGTCGTACTGACTGTCGCACAGGCTAGCTGGGTAAAGAACTGCGAGTCCTCCTTCGCTGGCCTGAAGAAAGTTCTCAAGCCGCCTCGACTCCCAAAGGGAAGCAATTTCGCACAATCTTGATCGATCCCCACGAGTGACCTAGATTGACCCTCTGAGCTTGTTCGGACCTCCTATCATCGCGATGTCGCCTACTCAAAAGACTTCAGCAACGGCTCCTCAACCGAGGATGCTGCAGCACCTCGATGTTATATGAGCTCGCTTGTCTGAGACGTTCGACCGGTCTCCTAGATCCGAGAAAAAGTCGCCGGACAATGACGAGCCGTCCCCTCCTCTCGCAAAAAATCGCAGTCCTTGTTTTCCGTAGAACGTGCGACGTATTTTTCTTGGCCTTCTGTACTAAGGCTAGTTTTCCCGCTCGTTGACTCTGTCCCTGATCCCTCCGCCTCAGTCCTGATTCGCTCGCTCGACGCCGCACTGCTGTTCCATTCGATATGGCTCACTGAGCACAGATTTGATTTCTTCTTTTCTCGAAAAGGAGAGAGAGAGCCAGCCAGCCATCGAAGCGATGAACACTCGGAGCCGAATCGAGAAATGGCGGCGGCGGAAATCTAAGCCGTGCAAGAGCTTCGGCCGGGGCGAAAGCTCTCCGCTCCCCTTCCGAGGTACCGGCGCCGCGCCCGCCGTTCGCAACAGCGTGGGCAGAACATCTAGAGGCGAAACTTCAGTCAGGAAGTCTCTGATCGGCGAGTTTCACTCTCCGCGCTCCGGGAAAAAATGTTACGAATGCACGAACTTGAGCCGTGATCGCTCTGGAGCCTTCCACCGGCTGCTTTGCGACAGCGAAGCATTGGGCGTATCCACGCGCTGCCAGAGATCTTAATTGACGTCTGGACCGCGAGTGCATTCGGCTTTGGGGCTTTTCGTATGCCGGATCTAACCAAGATCACTTATGGGAGGCTCTCCGTACCCACCCGCAAGTTGTTGGACGGTGGCATCTTGTGCTCTGTCCCCGCCCCGACAATGCCCAGGAGAGCAGTTCGGAGCGGCAAGACCCTTCCCAATCCTGAGTTTAAAGCGTGGGGTATTGTTTTCCCAAATACGCGGAAAGTCTCGCAGAGCTTCTGCTTTCGCCTCTCGCGAACGATTTGTGCTCATAAAGGGCTCCCATTGAGGAGCTAGCAGACTGGCCTGTTCTGAGCCGGGCACGGTCGAGCCCGACTTGACGATTTGCATAAGTCTTCGACGGCTCCACCACAGGCAATGCCCTTAACCACACTATAACAAGCAAGTGAGAGCGGCAACGGGAGCGTTGGGCAGGCGGAGACCACTCCCTCCGACATTTCGTCTACGCTCCTAGAAGGTGCGCTCTTTGGATACAGATGACGGAAGCTCGGACCAAGCTTGAATTCCGCCGTGCCTCTCTGATGCAGCTGTCGCGATGCCCATCGTGCCCTCGCCGGAGTCTCGATAGAATGGAGCTTACGGCTCCTCATATTCCGTCTTTCCGGTAGGATGGCCAGCTGAGCATGGTGCAATGCAAAGGAAGAAGAATCCAGATGTCTCATGAGAGATCAAAAGTGCGGAGAGTGCCGAAGCAGGGGGTGGGGAAAGGGGGGGGAAACATAATCGCATAGCGTCGGAGACGCCGTCCTCACTCGCTTCTTTCCGAGAAGTGTTGCCTTCCGGAGGGACCCTAGCCAGGGGTCGAGACAGTCATTTCTAGCGGAAAGAGCTCAGGTAGGAGTGAGACCTTGCTAATTCCTCTGCGGAGATATTTTTCCACGGGGTCTCATATTTCGAATTCAGTTCCTTACTGCCCTTGCGGGACATTCCCCGAGAAATCGCTACCTTGCACGGCCCTCTCTGCGCAACGAGATCGCTGCTATTTTGTCCTGGTCAGGCACTCCGAGCACGCCCGCGCCGTAGGGATTCCGAGGCGGTGCGGGAGTATAATTCACTCGGGAGAGATCTCGACTTTTCCAGCCGCTTGGATTGCTTGGCTCCGACTTTGGGATCGCTCCGCTTAGATACCGAATCTCCAAATGGGATTCGATTCAGGCCCGAGGCCTCTAGTTCTTTTAAAAGGGTTTGTTTTTATCAAAGCTTCGCCCGAGTTCTTTGACGCCCCTGCGGCTCGGGCTGGAGCCGCCACGACATGAGCGACAACTGCCACGAATCAAATCAGCCGGGGCAGCAAAACAAGTACGCTCGTCATAAAATTAATCACCTAATTAGTTGAATGAGTGATCGAGTTTGATGAGCCCCAACGACGCGGCCCACAAAGACGATGATGTGAATTATTGAATTTGTGACCGATCGGAGATCTTTCCGAGTATCAACGAATCTCCTGATTACGCTCAGAATAGATCATGCTCATAGCTATGAGATCGTCGATTGAGTGTCTCACCGAGAACATTCCCGACGGTCGGGCTCCATGAGGGAAAGTTCCAAAAAGGTCCGAAAAACTGTCACCGGCGGTGCTGCGAGAGTCACTCAGACGAGTGAACGCGTTGTCAACCTCTTATTGCTTTGGGGAAATGGGTATCGAACAGCGAGTAATTATGTGAGCGGAAGGCGAGGGCTACCCACTTGCACAGGAGCAAGAAAATCGGAGCATCTTTGTCCGCTCGAGAGCCGCTTACCTTCACGATCGTCGGTCTGCGCGACTAAGTCTCCATCGGCCGACCGCTTCTCCGGGCCCTCTGCGATGCGTTCCCGATTGTAGATCCAGTCTGCGGCCGCATATCGTCTTCGCTTGGGGCTTACCTAGAATGCTCGGCTTAAGCCTCTTATCAAGTCTGTAATTCCTTTGCACCGCAGCGAAGACGCGCCGCCGATGGGGAGCGACATGTTTTCCACCCCACAAACTCACTCAACTTAGTCAGTCACCGGCTTTTACCCCTGACTGCCGAAGAGTCGTATGAGATGCCGAGCAACCGATGAGTTTCGCTTTCATCGCGCATTCCCCGTGGAAACAAATGCGGCTGTAAACGAATTCCTAGCGACTATATGCTCAATACCCGTTTGGATTGAGATCGATACTCGACAACTACTTCATTTATGTAAGTGTGCGCTGCATCCACGTTCTAGAGTGAAAAGCACGTCGAGACTCCTCGAGATCTTTCTCTTTTATTGAGACGAGCCGCTTGATGAACCGATTCGCGGTCCTCCTTCAACTTATAACATAAATGCTCAGTCAATGCCTTCGAACTACTAATACCCAGCTCGCAGGCTTCAATCGAGATCAATGGAATGGCTGCTCTCTGACTTTCATCCATCGTACAACACAAATACTGTCGAAGACTTGTCGAATCGTGTGGTATACTCATATTTGAGTGATTCCGATGCCCATCCTTGAATTCTGCTCTCAGTATGAATATGCGATTACAGAGATCAGCGCTTGCCTGTAGATCGTTTCCATATTCAGAAGCACCCGGACTAGAATTCCCGTTTAGATTACAAAGTCGTCTCTTGTTACAGGTATTGAGTATCTCCAGCAATTGAGACTTCATCGATACTCCCGGTGAGAATCTCCCTCGGTCCCCACAGTCACCATTCTATGAGCTTTGAGACAAACGTCTAGACTACTGAATGATATGCACGTACACTCATTGTGAGGAATTGATGCGAACTTCAACGAAACGAGCGGCGAGCGGGTCGCTGCCCAATGTGGGTTTCAGAGAGGATTTTTAAGCCCTTCCCTAAGAGAATAGTCGTTCCTCATGTGAGGAATTCGTCGAATGAGCCCTCATCGGCCAAAAGCGGACATACGAATGGACCATATTGAACGGATAGTGCTCTCATTCAACTATCGTGGAAATTCGGCCAAAGCTATGCTCTCTATCCATTCGGAACATCAGAACTCACGATCTTAGCGGTGGAGGGCCTTCAACCGAGTGACGACGTTGAAGCACTCGTCCACATGGCGTGAAACCAGGGCGGAGCCGCGTGCTTTGGATTAATTCAATGGATTCTTGGAGAAGTGGTGAGTTGGGAGTTTCTGGGAACAGTTCAGATTGCGCTACCGATCTTCGCGGATTCGGAAAAATGGAAAACTGGGTCGATGTCGGAGAGCATCATAGAATAAGCACGATTCCACTACGTATCCACATTCAATCACTGATGCTGATGGGAATTCTCACAATGAAATTCAGAACGATGGTATTCGTGAATCTAGACAGTCGAGTCTGCACGGGATTGTTGCCTAGGGAACACCAAGATTGCCGTCCGTTGTGCGTTCCCGTCTCAGCTTTGGTGGTTCGGTTGGAGTGCTCGTGCAATTCGTCGTTCCCTGGCTCCACGTTTCCGTGATTGAGGCGGCTTCTCCGAAATTTACTGCTGAGGCTACTCCAAATCTTGGTTCTGTGTCAGCGGAGAGAGCTTATCGAACGCTTCCTCCACGTTTTCGTGTCCACAGATGCAATTAAAATCGGCAACTATCACAATAATCTCAATAATCCAGATTGTTCTGGGAATAGTTTGTGGAGCGCTCAAACTTGCCCAGGAAGTCCCCTTCCGAGTTTCTCCTCGGATGGCCTCCGAACTCGGAGCAAACGTTGATATTAATTCTTGAATATCCCTTCTAAATACCTAGGATACTAAGCAAGCAAACGGTTATCGAGCAGAGTTTCAAGAATGCTTCCGATTCCGCGTCGCGAGGCGTGTGCAAGGCTCCGCCTGCGAGAGCCGTCGACATTCGTTCCGGTCTCAGTCCGGTAAGCTCACATCGCTCGCAGGACTCGAATGAAGCGAGCCCCATGAACGAAGGCGAAGGTCTCAGCTGCAGGCAGTTCGCAAGAGCATCCGGCCTCGGCTGCCTGAGCTTTCTTAGACGCTTTTTGGCTCGACCGACGGACGGATATCTCTGTCCATTCCGCTCCGTTTGGCAGGCGAGCAGCTAAGCTCGCTGAATGAAGAATGATTGAGTCGTCCCGAAGTTTTCCAGATTACTCGTGTTTGACGATTTCCATGTTCCTCGGTGATACGTATGCGACGTTTCTAAAATCGGCTCGAAGCTGTTGCAGTGTTTCATGGGCTTCCTTGACTTTCTGCTGCGCAGAAATACGGGTCTTCCTCTCTTGCTCGAGCTCTTGAGAGAAGGCGTCTGCGAGGAAGCAAGATTTGAAACCCCGGTGATTTCATTCACGCCGGAGTGCCCCCTCCCCGAGTGAAGGAAAACTTCTCACGAAACTCACCTCTAACAACCTGTAGTTGCTTTGCGAACGCCTCCTTGTAACTCGATTCCTTCCGTAACTGTTCCTCGAGGGTTTCTCTCACAGAACCAACTTCTTTCTCTGCTCTTCGTCTCCTTTCCGTCTCTTGTTGTAGCATCACGCGAAGCTCTTCTGCAACGGGATTCGGTCCGTGATTTCGCGGGTCCAATAGGTTCGTCACGTTATTCGCGTGGCAATGATTGTCGTCCGCGAGGTTTCGGTGCGCTTCCGAGTTCGGAGAAGCGCAGAGGCTGCGAAAGAGACACTCCGAGCATACCTTTCGACAGGTGAGCGAACGTTCTCGAATTCCCAGAATCGAGATGCGGCAGGAAGGGCGAGCTCGTAGAGCGTTCATCCGACCTCACGTCCAGCGATGCTCCCGAATCGTCCTTCTGCGGGGAGAAGAGCTCGCAGTCAGCCAACCAGTCAGATTGTGTGGGAGAAACTCGCATCGCAACAATCGCCGGAGGAGAGGTTGAACAATCTCCTTTGTCCGGCTTGATGGACGATCTCGCCTCAGAGTCTGTCGCACACGACATCATTGAGTATTTCGGGACGGAAAGCGAGAGGAGCGCTCTCTCAAGATGCCAGCAAGCTCGGCGCGAAGTCTTTCGCAGTGTATCAATTCCGAATCAGTGAGAAAAGTAAACCTTATTTCTGTTCGTCATTGCTTGAATTCAAATTCGTACCAGTCTCTAGAGAGAGGATCTCATTTCGTCCCTATATATACTCGGTGCGACTCTCCAACTTTCTTCTCCTCTCTCTGCTCGACATAGTGTCGATGACGACCGCCTGGCGGACCGACCGACGAGCCAGCCAGCCAAACGACCGATGTAGGAGGAGGTGGCGACGAAGGCAACAGTGGTGTAGTAGTAGATGATGATGGAAGTTGGCTCACTCGTCGTGCTAGGTAAACATTCCCTGTATTAGCAATCCAAACCCCCTCGGATCAAAGAGGAAACTCAACGACCGCACAGGGCAACGTGCTATCAGCCCAGTAGAGTATTGAGCGAGAAAGCTTGGGAACGTCCGCGAATTGTTACTCGAATGAGAAAAAGTGAACGCATCGCCGGAAACCTCGACCGTTTTGGTGGCACGCTGCTCCTTCTTTTATTCAACTAATGAAACCCGGGGAGCAGCGTTGGTCGGCGTTACACACTAATATGAGCGTTGTTCAGAGTCCTAATCCGCAGGATCATTGCGTTGAGCATGAAAATCCGCCCCATCTTCAACAATTGCACTCTCGTCCCTAAGCGCGCAGGTGACTGAGACTTGGCGGCTCAGCTCGCAGTATCTATTGTCCGGGACTCGACGGGAGTTAGCTTGGCCGAGATTGGAGCCGGACGGTGCAAAGCTTTCCAATCAGCTCTTCTGATCAAAGTTGGATGGAACCTTGTTTAAGAGCTCGTCAATGGCAAACGGGAAACATTCCGCTTGGAATAATTTTCTGCTGTAATTGAATTTCAGCTCAGTCAGACGAGCGGAACCTCTCTATTCAGACTTCGGGCAGGCTCACCTGTACGGATGTTTCGTCTTTGCCAACCTCGAGGGGGTCCACTTCGTCGATGTCCTCTTCCTCATCTTCTTCGACGTTCACTTCGACATCGGGCTCATTTTCGGATTCGTTTGCTGTGAGATCGGTCGAATTCTCCGCATGCACCGGCTTGCTTTCTCCCTCTCGCGCGGTTGTAGTATCACATTGAGGACTCGAACTGGCCCGGCTGGAAGAGAACACATTTCGTCTCCTAAAACCTCATGAAGGATCCGTCGATTGAGACTGGAACTCGACCACAATCGAACGGAAACTGGCGCACGCCCGGAATTCTACCTATCCTGATCGAAAGAAGCCACCGATGCGGATGCATATATGAACAGAGCGTCATCACATGAATAGATAAATATTTGCGCAACCACTGTAAGTAACTGATGAGTCGGGGAGTTGTTGGCTATTATGTTGATTGGCCATTGATGGATGCACACGCAGCAGGATAGATGCTTGGGCGGCGCACATCATCACATACTAATGAGCCCAAGTAAACATGCAGCGGCGAGCGCTACAGTGACCGCGCATTTCTCATTGGGGTCGTCGGTCATTCGTTCAAGTGGCTAAACCAACAACAAACATCTACCGGACCGCAGCATCTCCGTAGAGCTGGCATCGTTCATGCTTCCGGTGGTCGGTTCGTCGCTCGCTGGACAACGTCCACGGAATCGCTCCAGCGGTCAATGCTTGTTCGGCGCCGATTATCTCCGAACAACCAATATTGGAACCTTTGGAAAGCTCCAGCAAGATCATGTCAGCGCGCCACGACCGCTCAGTCGGGCAATGCATCCCTCTGTCATAAAAAGGAGCCGAATGCGAAAGTGGCCTCGGGTACTCCGAATCCGCGCGGATGGTGGCTCCCTAGGTATGTTCGGTGGCTCCGCGGTAGAGATCGCAGCCGCCGAGGCTCAATAGGTGGCATGGTGTCTGGACTTGAATTCTTCGTGGAGATCGTGAGTGCTCAATTCGGTTTTCATTTTCTTCGCACGAGACGGAGTCTCGGAGTTGCTTTTGTAATTTTATTAAGTGGCTCCATGTTGTTCCGCTTGTTTGCGCTCTTTTCTCTCTAGGGCAGTCAGCACAAAGAACAGTTTGTACGACGGTACGGAGAGGCCAGCGAGCAAACAAACGATTGATCCATATCGAGCCGGAGAACGGGGCGTCACAACTGATGCTCGTCGCGTAATGGTTCGAAAGGAATTGTTTCTCTTCTCGGTCATCGCATCTGGAAATCGCATCGACGGCCGGATGTTGGATGATCTCCTACGTCAAGAATCGGATCGAGTCCACTGTCGGCATCGCTCGTGGTTCCCCTCCCAAATCTGGAGTAAGGATCCCTTTCTCCCATGTGAGGGCCTACGTGTTGGTCGCTTCATGAAGCGTATGAGGATCGGAAAACGGGCAACGGAGGAACGAAAATCTATGGACCGAGATAGCCATACTTATATAAAGCGCGGCGTCTGCAGGGGGAAACCGCCGATCGAAACGCGTGAAAATTATTTAATTGGAGCTTTTAAGAAAGCCGCGCCGCGGTGATTCATCTGATTTCATGTTATGGCCCGGTAGCTCAAACTTCTCCGGAGGCGACATTCTCGCTCTGGGACCGAAAATTTACCGACCATTGCATGGGGGCATCGCCACGATTTCGGGTGTTGTGACTCGCGCTCCCTCATCACCGCCAAGTCGGTCTCAAATACGAATGTGGAGAGTGGCAGTCGTTCGTGGCGTACTGAAACTCACCTTGGTGACTGACAGATATTCGTCGGGACAGGTTTGAAAGCTGAGGCATACAGAGACGGTGAAGTTGAATCGGATCCTGTATTGATGAAACTATTTTGTCCGAGGGGGGACTGCCCCAGAAGGGGAGTCGCCGCATTAGCATGCCGTCAGCGAACGGATTTATTGGTGGCTTCGAATGCGGGCCGGCCGAGGCTACGTGCAACGTTGAGATGGAACGGTCATTGATTATTATTGAAACGATGTCTGGATGAAAACATCATCTGAATCGATTGATCGCCTACTCACTTGGCAGACAGAACAATGGAGGCATGGGAGGCATGAAGCTATGATCAGAATCGGGATTGAAGTTGAACGACGAGATCATCGAAGCGAAGTAGTCGGTTCCGTTTTTGGCGTTCATGCCGAAGTTCATTCCGATCTGCGAGGTTTTTCGAAGTTTAGGTCGGGACGGCCCCGCATGATTTTTCAAGAGATTCATCCCGGCTCGACCGAGAGTCCGAGCTCGGGTTGCTCGAATGAAGCCCCGAGGGACTGTAACGTTGAAATAAGGCTACCTGAGTCGCTGACGCCGCTAGTGACTGATCAGATAGAGATGTCGTGGTTGAAGCCTTGACTTTTTTCGCGGCGGAATGGTGACTTGAGTTCGTGTCGCTGACAGAACCACTGTTCTGCGAGGAGGAAGAAACGATCACCCGCTTACGACTGCCCCCGTTGAACATAGCTTTGACGTCCTGGAATTGAAATGTTCATATCATCAGCATCTCGAGGTCGGGTTCAGAGCTTCGCGACGCCACGCTCAGCTCGTGCGTGCAATCAACGTCAAAGTCACCTCCCACGCGTAGAGAACATCGTTCAATGGGTTGCCCGCTAGGCGAATGTGACGTCGCCACGAGTTGTAGTTGGCTGCATCCGGTTGGACGTATTTCGCTTCAGGCAGACGATGAGAGTGAAAGATGAATTTGTTCGGAGAGAAAAATTGACCGCAAAGAGCGCACTTGATGCATTTCGCTCTCGAAGAGTTGTATCTGGAAGTTTTGAGGTTTTCCTCAACGAGGCTCGATGGATATTCTCGTTGACGTTCGAAAAACTTGGCATAGCATGCTCACCTCGACGGCACGAAGGATCCACGACAGCCCCAGGCGCAGGCGTGCACGACATCGAAAGAGAAATTGTCGGGCAGCTTGGGCGGAGATGATTCGGTTAAGAAGCTCTTACACAAGCGCTCGGCCTCACGTTTCGTTATCATGCCGCATCTGGAGAGATTCCGTGAAATCATCAATGTGGAACTTGAACTCCCTCGGAATGAATTCGAGCCCATTGTAGGCAACGGGATCCCGCAGGACGGATCGACCGAAGCAACCGAGCTCTCTGCGATTATTTGAACAGACCTTCTGGAGGAGACAGGCATAGCCCCGGCCCTTCTGAGCAGCTCCAATTGAACGGGCGTGCACTGCACACACGTGATTCCGAGTGCAACGCGACGATTGTGAATCTCATTGTAGGAGAAATCCTGGAAACCACAGTGGTCGAGCGCATATTTTTCGAGCATCGACGCCCCTCCCTCCAAGCCTGATCGCCTCCGCTCGTACGAAAACAAGCAATTATACCTTCAACAGAGTGTTCGAGATTTGCGCAAGCGATAATCGCTCTTGGCCATCGATGAGCAGCGCGACTATCGGAATCCCATAGAGTATCACGGTGCGCACCTCCGACGGGTGACCTGCGGCGAGATTTCCACCACGAATTATTCGTCTTCCAGATTCTTTGTCGCTGCGCACGCTGCTAGATCGAGTGTCGCTGCGTAGAACTCACCAGAACCGTTCTGTGCGTTATGCTGCTGAGTTGAAGACGATGCTTCGACGCTGAGGGCCGATGGTGGAGAGCAGGCCTCGATTTTCCGTCCCCATAGGAATATTGCAGAATCACCTTCAGACGACGATAGCGGGCTTGAGCTCTGCAAACGCAAGTTGGTAACAGACTCTGTCGTCGAATTCTTCCGTGGTCGTTGAGCTCTGAAATCGGAGTTCTGCGCAGCAATGCATGGCTCGCCGCTAGTGCATTCGCGGCGGCTCCGCTTGCCCGCGAAAATGGAGATTCGTCGTTGACGAATTCTAGAACGCTGCGAGTTCCCGCGCCAAAGGGAGAAAACTTTTTCAATTACTCTCCTCGAAAATCTGATCAGTTCTCCACTGGGTTCAGTCTGCGTTCTGTCTCCGTGAATGCAACGGATAGGTACTAGTATCGAGACGATTTGGGCTCAATTTCGGAACACAGGACGACGAGAGCTTTCTTTTTCGTTGAGACAGGTAGTCGGTTTGTTGCGGCTTCTCGGCTGTATCGCATCGCTTACCACTAATCTGCTTAGAATAGCCCTACTCCCTGCAGCGGTGGGTAGAAAGCCAAAGCAAGCGAACAGAGCTCCCCCGCTCCCCGAAACCCCCGGAGAGTGAGTGCTCGACAGAGTGAGTATCAAGCTCCTTTCGAATCGTTTGAGGGAGATTGGATCACCAAATTACTTGGCCCAAAACAAGTCGTGGCTTCTGCCGGAGGAGCGCTCCTTACTCGGAACGCCGACTCACTCGAGAAATGAACTCTTTTTTTTTCACAGACCGTGTGTATTTGTGTGTCCAAGAGGTCGATACGCTGTAACACAGCTGATTGCCCCTGCTGACTGCTCTGCACGGAGAGTGTTTTATGCGAAGGTTTTCGCTGTATGACTTCCACGAGCGGTGAGTCGGACTCTGCCACGGACCGGGTGCGGGGAAACAGAATAACGATACGAGATCGGCGAAATCGAAACGAGACGCCAATTGTCATCACCGTATTGGATCTCCACTCCAAAAAAAACTCGCTGCTTGTGTAAACACTCACTCGACAGATATCTGAGCCGGGGGATTCAACTGGCAACAAAGAGGACGACCACGGAGGCAGGCTACAGGCTACGCGAAGGATCGAGCGGCAGGGCGAAAGGACCCGCGAGCGGTTGGGTGCAGTACAAACATGTTGCTCTGTGTTTGCAATGAATACGACCATTGGATCATTGCGGGTGATCGTGATCGACGGTGATCTCTTCCCATCATTGGTCCTGGCCGCAGAGAGCGCTGCTGCGGCTGACGCAACCAGACGATGAGCTCAGTCTCCTCCCTGTTCCGCGTACATCCTGATCACAGTGACGGAATCGTCGGGAACAGGAGCGTTCGTAAAGATCTGGATTCCTCGAGAAATATCCGTACAAATTCGTGAGGACTCCAGCATTCGGCTGGAGTCCTCACGTTGCTGCACGAAGCAGCAACGACTCGCAGCCCCAGAGATTCGATAGCCGAGTCAAATCGAGGAGCGTATTCGTCGAATGACTCCGAGTGAAAATGATATTCATCCTGGAAGTTCTCTGTTGCATACCCCGCAACGTTTCGTGATCATCTCCACGGCAAGGATGAATAAAATGTTCGGAATCAAGTCTCGATTCGAATGCGCTCATCCCCCGACAATGAGAGAGGCTCAGCCGACTTTAGAAGGCCGAGGGCAGAGGGAACTTGGTCGACGATTTCCATTCCATCGTCCCACTATAGTCGTCTTGATCGACAGTGGAGCGCTCTCGAGAACTGAGTGTGTCCGATTTCAGTATCGTTCAAGCTCCTCCTCAAAGCCGGTCGGTCTTCATTGCATTCTCGCGAAAGCATATGTTCAGTGTGCTACGGACTCGCAAGTCCTCAGAGAGTCAAGCGTTCTGAGATCAAAGTAGAGCAAACAACTTTCGATATGTCAATGTAACTTAAGAGCCTCGAGTGTGAGAAATGCCAATCGTGAAAAGGATCTTTTCAATGCGCTGTAGTCGTACAAACGTGTCTGAATAGCTGTCGATTCGTCTACGAGTTTCATCGCAGGTCTCAGTTATCGCACGAACTGCGCTCCCGCGAATAATCGAGGAGTCCCTGATAGCGCTAGCGATGGAGACTCGAAAAAATATTCGCGAAGCTGACATTAATCTTCCTGGGATTCTTCTCGTTTCCAAGCATAAATTTCTCAGCAGCCGAAGCCGTGGAACACCTGCAAATGCCTACGTCAGAATTTCCTCGGAAAATTCGGAAGGATGAGTCCTTCTTCTTTCGATATTCCGAGGTGCCCGATTAGAAGTTTGCAGTTGTCAATGTCAGTGAATCGCATCGATACGATATTGAGGTGAGTAATCGGCAGCAGCGATGAGCCAGAGAAAAAGGCCCTGCGAATTCGGCGGCGAAGTGTTCGTCCGCTTCGAAGGACATCGCGGACACTTATTGGGTAAGTTCTCTTCATATTCCATGAGTCCATCTGTAGGCAGCATGTGCACACGCTCCTTGCGATGCTGAGGGTGGCTCGTACCCCGTAATGGCTTGAGACACTTTGGATCTCCCTACCTAAGGGAAGGGAAAGCAAGCACAGAAGCTTCAAGGCACCAGCTCGAAATTCATGCCTTACAATTCACGACCTATCGCTTTCGCGACAAGTGTAGCGTCCACTAAGCGGGTCCGCCCACCGGGGACTCGGCAAATCGCGGTGAAGTCGGTGAAATCCTTTCTTTGATTCTATAGCACGAGAAAAGGTTTTCTGAACTCACCGAGAGATTGAGGTGAGAGGAGTTCTGCTGATTCGCTGGTGATGACGACGGAGAATGAATACGGGTTTGACCCAGGGGAGGACTACAGTTTGGCGGGCTGGCTTGCTCAGTTCGATGGTGATGAATTCGATGTTGTCCGATACTTAATGCAGCAGGAATTCCGCGGGGCCGGATGTCAGCGAGCAACGAGTTGACATCCATGCCCGCTCACCGATGTGCCAGTATCAGGTCGCGATTCGTTGACAGAATGAATTTGATCACAACGGCACGGATTTGCACGAGACCTCCTCCGTTTCCTACCTCGACCGGATCGAGACGATAGCAACAGCTGTACCAAAGCGAGGATGTCGACGAACACCGTTGAGGCCGAGTGGTAAAACGAGCACGAAGTCGCTCCTTCGACAACCACTTCACTGCTCCACTAGCGAGCAACTTCCACTAATCGAAAAACTCTCGGCCGGCTCGGGACGGGCGGAGTCACGCGGTTCGCCAGGCCCGCCCATTGAGCGCTCGTTCCTTGCGATTGGCTCGGCAGGAAGCGAGGGGGCGTGCCTTGGCACAAGCTCGGGACAAGCATTGTCAGGAAGCAAGCAAATAAGCAAGGAACGGTCCCTACAAGGGAAAAGAGACCGACAGACGTCCGACCATTCAGGCAGTCGGTCGTGCAGGAAGATGCGTCTGCCAGTCAGCTGAGGGGAGACGGGGAAGTATCATCACACCCAAAAAAACTACAAAAACGAATACTTTTCCTTACTGGGAACGAGCGAAACAGTTTTCCGATCGGGTCCCGGGAGGGCATTTCGCTGCGAAAGAGGAAACTCCGAGAGAGTAGCGAGATTCTGCCCGGAATCGAGATGCCTCCACGCAGAAGTTTCAGAAATCTTTCGTGCGGGCTTTCCCTCTCCTATGCCGAGGACGGATTCGGAGCCGCCGTGTCCATCGATTCCGGAACTAACATGGCTTTTCCATCCGCGAAAATTCGATCAAGCGATGGATACGACAAATATACTCAAAAGGGACGTCGATCCATTCAGGTCCCCGTGAGGACCCGGAAAACGGTATCTCTAAGGCATTGATCCACGGCCGGGATAGCTTAGCCCTTTCGAGGTACGCACACCACTCGAATGCGTTCGAGACGTTCAATTCTCTTAGTTGTGCATCGATTCGTTGGTCGAGAACAATCACTCGGAGTCAACGAGTGTCGATGCAGAGACAATCAACGCTCAAGAGGGGATTGCCCTGCCATCAATCCCACGTCCCAGCTAAGGAACGGGTGGATTCTTATTCGAGTGCAAGAGTTGCTTCGAGTCGTCGATGTCCCGTCTCACCGATCCCCCGTTCCTTCCCGCCGCGCCGGCACAATGAGGAGGCGACTTCCGGCGGTGGATGCATGCATTCGTATCGAGCACCTAATCGAGCGCACCATTTGCGATTCCCCAGAGGGGCGAACCATCATTCGCGGCTCTCATGGCACAGCAACAGCGACACCAATAAGCCAGAACAGGACGCGGAGCCGCTGACCACCTTCTAAATAATTGCATCTTCGGAGCGGCCGTGCGTCGTGGACACCAACCACTCCCAGGAGGAGGAAACAAGGATCAGCTAAATTGAGTACACACTATCCGAGCATCGAGACAAGCAGCCTGCTTGCGAGCCGGCCCACAAACGAGCGAGTAGGCAGCGGAGGAGCAAGCAAGTAAACGACGACGAACTTATCGGCAGAGCAACCCTAATAACCCTGATACATCACAAGTCACACTTCGCCCAAGTCGAATCAGGTGAAAGCGATAGTCCGTCGAGGAGGCCACTCTGACTGAGAATCGCCACCGAGCCATATCTATCTGCTTAATTGGAATGACCGCAGACCGAACTCTCGCCGGAAGCGTCCTCGAGTTTTCAAAGCGGGACTACAGGTCGATTCTTCGTATGTTGCATTTCGATATGATCTGAGTCCTGTCAGCCAGCGCGAGAAAGGTCAGAGCCTCGGAAATGCGGCTCCGAATGTCACGGATGGAGCACAAAGCAAGAAATGATCCTCCGCAAGGTCTACAATATCTTGGCGGAGGACATGGAGCTCGAGAGTTATCAATTAGGCGCCAAGCTGAGACCGATCTCCGATCTCCATCAGGGCGCTGCGATGAAGCGATATCGTTCTCCTAAGGAAATTGAGATGGAGCCCGGAATGGGGACAACAACTTTGATCCATGAAACGCGGTCGCTCGAGTCCGAAATGTTAGTACAGTAATCGACCCGAAGATCCACCCAACGCCACTTGGGCAGTCAACCAGGCAGGCAGCGAAATGTCTCGAGGGACAGCAGCGAAAAGAGAAAGTAAACAACTCCCCAAGGGTTGGGAGGAGTTGCAGCCGCGTCTTCTATTTCCACCGGACGTCGGCTCAACGCTCTGCGAATCATTAGGTTGAACTACGTCGGAAAAGCCACTGAACGATTCGTCGACACGGCTAGACATTATTTTGATCCATCTCTTCCGAAATCTTCCACAATAAGTTTAAAATCTTCCGCGAAATCATCGATTCTGGATCTAGAGTTCCGAAATTCGGGGAGAATATTGTTCGCTCACGAGTTTGTTTCGGATCAAAGCCCGAAAACGAGGGTGAGCGCCACTAGATTAGCATCACAATAACCCTCGAGTGGAAGTCTTTCTGTCATCAAGTCAAAACTCACAACCGGGGTTTCGAGAGCTGTGTTCCATGGCAACCCTGTTAAGAGTATCGCTTCCGAGTGAGATCAACACGTTGGAGGATTCGGACTCATCGAGTAGAGCCGTTCCCGAGAAGCCATGTCGAAGGAATCATTCGGAGCGCCGATTACGTGGGGCGCGAACAGCGCGCGTGCCAGCAGGAGAGCACGCTTCCTCTCTCGGACTTGCTCGTGCCTCCCTGATGGAGCCGAATTTCGAAGCTTGTCCCGGGTTGAACTCGTGGCCGACTAATGGGGGACGCGTCCGACATCCCGATCGCTCGGGAAGCACAACAGGTGAATGAGAAACATTGAGGCTCTCGGAATTTCATGACATCACAGGCGAGTCAGTCGCCTCAGGAGCTCTGACCGAGCTAGAATCACGATCGATTGAATCGAGAAGGAACATTGAAACGTTTGAAAAAATCTGCCAAAAGACGTCATCGTCGCCTCAAAACGTTTAGACTTCAGGGCAGCAATCAAGGCAATTATCGGCCGATGTTCTGGCCGAACAGTGAATATTAGACCAATTTGTGTAATTCCTCCGAAGCGTTTGTGGTCGGCGAGTTTAGCTTTCGAGCCACACGGCAGCTCGGGCCGGCTGCGAAAGGGAAGCTGTGATTGGGGAGTTATGCGGTAACCGGAGAATTGAGCCATTAGTTTCCTGCCGCTACGATTTTTTCGAAGGTACCTTCTTCGAACGGCCATCGAAGATGACATCCGCAGAGAGGCTTCCGGAAAGGCACATCGTAAATCCTTGCTTCTCCTCGATTCCGGCTCAAGGGGTGAGTTTGGGGGAAGTTTGATGGAGCCCACAGACTATCTTTTTTACTCAAAATTCCAAATTGTCTGTATCCCGGTACTGCCTACACTTTGTGTCAATACAATCACCACACTTGGTCTGAAAGTCAGCAGCGCATAGATACCGACAAGCCATGGACAGAGCTCGAAGCATGCGTTCCCAATATTGGAAAACGATCTACTCAGGCTGCTAAGAGCAGTAGCGGGCAGGAGGAGAGGGGAGGTCCGCCCTGAGGGGCATGCTTGGGCGGCGCCATTTCCGACTAGGTACTATTGTACATTGAGAGAAAAGCGGTGATTCCTCATAACTCACGACGTCTCGGTCGAGCACATTGAGAAAACAGCCGGGAGAGTGTCCGCCAGAGAAAGGCCTCATTACCGCTTGCGTCAGATCGTGGAAGCTCATCGATCGGCGTTCCAAGCGTCGCGGTATTCAAGGCACAGGCCAGAAGGCCTAGCGAATTATACTACCTATATATTCCCCTCTCTGGGATTCCCCGCGAAGAAATCATGCACCCGGTCTGGAATAATGGGGATACAGCCCCTCGCTCCATTCACGGTCAAGAAAATAGATTATTAGAACAATTAATTAGTCTCCCCCTCTTGGTTTCGATAAGAGTACGCCAGGGTCAACTAGTTTCATGAATCGACCCATATGGTCCCCCAGCTCAGCTTTCAAGGCTTCATGAGATGACTCGATGCTGCTTTCCGACGGGATCTCCAACTCCTTCGGGCTTCCTTCGCGAGCGCTCGAATCTGCTACCGAAGGAGCTGATGGCTGAAGCATGGTGGATGGTGGAGAAGGTGAAGAAGGGTGGAATACGAATTTCGAGATTTCCAGGGCCGGTCGGCCCCACCCCTCTCCCGTCTACCCTCCGCGAAGGGAGACTGCGCCATCGGAAGGGAACAGATCGCTCCGACTTTGAGGCGACCTGTTGAAAGGCGACTGCGCGGGCGCGCTCCGCTGATTCGCGTTCCAGTTCTGGTGACTAAGAGAGTCTATTTTTTTTCGTTCTCCACATTGGCGGGCCATATGCCGGATCAGAGCCAACGACAAGAGCAATTCAGAGAGCGCCGGTCCTTGGTCACTGCTGGGCGTTTCGTATTTCACGACCAAATGCTATCCTTAAATGGCTGAAATACACAAATCGAGGAAAGAGCAATTCTTCAAACAAAAGGGACGGGCTACGCCACCCTAAGTGACTTATTCCCGTTCACCATCCGGAATAATAATACCCCCGACTCCGCGCCTCACCTAACGCCGGTCACGATTGAGTCGTTTGAAGGTCGAGATAGAGAAATTTCATCGAGGGAAAACCTCTTCTGATTCTACCGAACGTTGTTGCTTCAGAGTCTTGTAGGGTATACATGAGATGAACTCGTTGACAGACTGCATTCATCGGTGTGATGATGTGTCCAACCTGTGGAAGTCCTCACTTCGCCTATGTGACAGGTGTGTTCTGAGGCGCTCTATTGAGGGAGAGGAGGAGATAAAGTCCAGCATTTGTATGCTTTTGATCAGATAAGAGACATCTACTCGCTGGTGCAACGATGACGCCCGCTGTTAAGCACACAAAAGAAACTAAGCTAAGAGCTTAATAACATTTTGATCTTCATCGCATCGATGGAAACCACAGGGATCGCTCTCTCCTACTTAGTTGCATGTCCGCAAGCAATTTGGCTGCGCTCGCTTGCCAGCCGACTCACCGAGTTATAACCTGCTCGATTGCTTGCGATCTCGAGAGCTCAGCCGACTACTAAAACGCACCGACTAAGAGTACCATGCAATCGAGGACTCCATACCGTGGTTGAGAGTTCGTGAGGGGAGCAGGTCGGATTTCTATGTAATAGACAAGTTCTGAAACTCTTTCGGAGAATTCGAGAATGAAATCTGATGAGATCTGTTGAATGATCCTCGAGCTCGCCTCCTCCTGCCGGTATTTGGGCTGCGGTCTCAAGGTATTCAAGGTGATTCCCGGAGGGAACATTAGTAGCAGCGGACAGCGGTCGAGAGAGGAGCACAGCGGAAAGTTCCGCGATGCAAAGTGAAAACTGTTTGTTCAAAGTCTTCCTGCTTGTTCCAGTGTCTTTATTGCCTCTCGGCTCTAGACCGCTTACAATGGAGGGCATATATTTCAAGTGAAACCCCTAGATCCTTGCCGGAGCTAAAGGCCACCTGCGGCCTGACAGGAGAACCAAAAGGAGCGGACCTGCCGGCCGGAAATGCGTCGAGTTGGGCTCCGATCAGGTAATTCACCGCCAAGACCTCCGACGTCGAAGGTGACGTCTAAATGTTTAAGCCTATTCACCTCGTCTCGAAATCTTACAATCTCATGAAGAAAAACCGCTGCAGCGGCTGGGTACCGTGCAGAGCGCACTCCCGGCCTCCCACTTGCAGCTCTTGTTTCGATAGTCGCCTTCCTCTTCAGGATCAACATGATTTAGGGCCTTCGCTGTCGACAAGCAGCAGTCTGCGCAGCGGCGGTGGCGAGTGGGGCACAGGACTCCGGCTCCTCTCGTTGCCACCACTCATTCTGTTCTGCGGCTTGATCCTCGACCAGATGAGTCGGATTCTCACCGACCATCAAAAGACCCTAGACGACTCGAAACACAGATGTATGGGCCGTGAGATGGATATATATCCACCTAAACGGTTCCTTACTCCCACTAAGAGCTCTTCACGAAGCGATGCCTCTCTTCCCCGGATACATTTATCGCAGCATTCTCCGTGAATATGTCGAGTCTTCTCTTCTACGTGATGACAGCTGATTGCTTTTCAGAGTAATTCACGGATTCTGGACGAACGGGGACTTTCGGTTCGGCGTTCTCGGTGTCTTCCGATCTGACGCGAACGCGCGTTGTGTTTCTCGAGTTCACGGAGCATTACGTTGTCCCGTTGAATGAGGCAGAAAAGCACCACAAAGAGCTCGGAACACGGTGTAGAAGAGATGCTCTGATTGATAGCTTCTCTTCGGGATTGTCGAAGACACGGGACATAGGAAAGAATCAGGTAATTTGTAACACAATAATCTGGTGGAGTCCGGTCGGAGAGCTCCACTCCGCTCGGAAGTGACTCATCTGCCCATCAGTCGAGGCACGAGCAGCAGCGAAGAGTGTGGCTGGTGTCGCTCACCATCCTGAAAAGCGAATTCATTCATCGGCAGTCTCTCATTCGGTAAGCGTCGATTGCCAGGTTCAGGGGAGAGCATCTCGATTTTCGAGAGGAAGCTGATTCCACGGAGACACCTGTCAGGAGAACTACTCAAAAACGTTGACGACATCCTGGCGATTGATATTGACCGGTGCTGAAGGAGCATCCCGAAAGTGAATTCGCTTAGATGTGGTCGTCATGCGTCGGCGGGGAAAGATTAGAGCGTCGAATACTGCCGACCAGACTCAAGCCTATGCAAGTCTGTCAGTTTGTCTGTCTGTCGGTCGATCGGTCGATCGATCGATCGCAGGCTCTGTTTGTTGGTCTCTCCCTCTCTGTCGATCGCGGAGCTCACTCTCGTCTTCTATTTAATTGATTACCAGCTAGAGTCGCTCGACCCCACTCTCTCCCTCCACCTCCCCATTTTCTACCTCCGTATGTGCCTACAACCATCCATCTCACCCCTAACTCGATCCGGTCGTTCCCCGGGCGGCAAGTGAATGAATTGTCACCAAATCAAAACAACATATGTTTGATTCCGTACCTTCTCTCTCTCTGTATCCATATCTGGGTCGCTCGGCAATCCAGACTCGCGTGGATAGTTTATGTTTCAGGTCCGAGCCCCGAAACCTCGCTCACTTTCATTTTCTCGAGGGATCCTAATTGTGCTCTGTTGGCTTTGACCTAACTACAAGTGACATCAATCGCTGTCGATCTGAACGAAACCTCTTTGCCCCTGCTCGGCTGGAGTCGTTCTGACCGAGCTTTGATCATGACGTCGAAAATCCTCGCGACACTGAGGCTAAGCGAGAGTCGCGATGGTCGTGAGTGCGCCATCCCATTCGTGGCACGTGGCAGCGAGGCTCGCATTCACGGCGGAGGTTCCTCGTGAGGTTCGTGTGTGAGTCTCGATCCCGCCGCGCCTGTCGGACGATTGCGCAAAACGACCCTGACTCTTCCGCGACCGTTCCTCCGTTGAAAGATCCATGCACAGAAGTCGATGTCTCGAAGGAGTGGTGGCGCGGCGGTGGGATCAGGATTCCTATTGCGAGATCTCAGACTATTAGCGTGGCTACCGGGGTGGGGCTACAGGGGGGGGGGGGCGAGTAGACCCCCGCCAAGTCCCCTCTACAAAAGTGTTCGGTCCCATTTCTGGAGCATAGGCCGCGAGTCGGCGCGTCATCATTTTCAGCTCAGGCCTTCCTCACCTGCGCCGCAAAACTGACTCGCCCCCTTGGTCTTCGGGCCGAAACGGTTCCCGAGTTCCATCCCTTAAACATTATGAGCAAGCCAGTCGAATGTTCATGTGAGAGATATAGTCGCAAATGAGATTGTCCACCCCTCTCGGAGCAGCTCAATGATCGGGTCGATAATCCGCAGCATGCTCCGAGGGGCATCCCGAAGCAGGGGACTGCGGAATTATCGAGGTCCCCCAGATCGATTGCTCCGCGAGGAGCGTACAAGTACTGAAAGGCTCCGTACCAGCAACGGTAGCGAGCAGCCGACTGGTTGAACTCTCCGAGGCTCGAACTTGTTTTTTCCCCGTCTCCGTGGCTTCCTGTACCCTTATTTCAGGAACCCCATCCCCCAGCTCGAGGAGCCGTCGCTTTCACCGCTCTGCTTGTTTTTGTCTTGCCCTTGATCGAACGCTGTGATCGCTCGACATAAAGTAAATATTCATCAGGCTCAAGTTCCTTATATCAACCGCTCGCCTGATCGGTTTTGCAGCGAGACACGTGACCCTGATGGTATCTCCAGCGGAGGGAGGGCACGGTACCTATTCTCAGCTGGCGGACTGACTACCTGGGTCGCCCGTTCGCTGACGAGCCATTGTTGGGAACGCGGTCAAGTCGCCGGTCTATGATACGATCGGATGGAATGATGAACAAACAAATACGTAAGAGTTCGAGAAATGATACGTCATTCAGACATCGCTCCTCGCGTCGGTCAATTTGCTTTCCACGTCGCATCCACCTATCCATGCATACTTTTAGCAGAGCTTTCACATTCCAATTATTCGCCGACCGAGTCTCCTGATTCAGTCAAGGGAGGCAGGCGGAACCGCTGCCTCCTGGACAGCCGGTGAGGCTATTTTCGAAGTGAGGCTCGGTCCAGTCAGCAGCCTGGTGGCAATCAGTCGACGAGCTCAGCTCTTCTCCTTTCTCGAGAGCGACAGCGTGATAACTTCTTTCATGTCGTTACTCCGTCGTTCGAATTAAATTCAATGTATACCTTTCTTTCCGGCTCTCGACTCGACTCCAGTTCCCCGTCTGGAGTTTTTGTGCTCTTCTTCATCGTACTCGTTCGAGTGCCCGGCGGCACGGTCAGCCTCAGCTAATTTTGTTCCTCATAGCAATTTGCATATTTCATTCCGGAGTGTTCCGTTGCTGCTATCCACCCGTCGGGGCTTCGCGGTCGTTCACGTAAGCCGACCGCAGCGGGTACTGTAGCGACAAACCGAGATAGAGGGTAAATAGGTAGATCGAGAGAATGAGAGAGAGGGGGGAAAAAGAGGCGGAATAGCCGTGCCCGAGACTGGTGTTGAATACTAAGGTAATGTCATCGTCACCACGAGCGTCATCACTCCCACCATAATCGCGTTTGGCAGGGCGACTGCCGAATCTGGCGGCATCGGATAGCGAAAGTTTTGTCAAATCAAATGATATTCCCGCTTTGTGAATGGGCCATCCACACTCGGACGGTGCTCGGATGATTAGTACACGAACGAGGACAGCATGAATCCATGGTATTCTTTCATCTCAATTCGCCATCACGGCTGAATGTCTAATGTCGGCTAATTCAAACCCTCTATTCCGAAGCCTAAAATGAGCTTTCAATCTCGAAATCAATGCACATCCGATTGAGCTTGACGGATCGGAAACTCTTTGCTCACGCGTTTCGAGAAACAGGGTAGAACGGGGGAAACCGGTTCCAATGATTCGAATGATTTCACAGCGAAATCCTTCCGATCAAGACTGCGCGACCGAGGATCTCCGGATTGACTCTTGATGGATAGCGAAATAACATTTTCGTCGGCGGCGATACTATAGAGTTCCTAAATTTCGGACATTTCATAAATATCCAATCCGCAAGAGCAAAGACCGACGATCACATCGACGAGGGAATCGCCTCTGATGAGTTTTCCCTGTCGCCGGACGATGTGGGAAAGACTAGAATAAGAATGCCGCAATCGAATCTATCCTTATTCAAGAGTCGGAAAATGAAAATGTCCGAATTTTAGGAACTCTACTGATCAATCGCAGTACGTGGAACTGATATACAATGACATCGTAGCGTCAAAAATACAGCAAGAGACTGCTCCCTACCCCCTCTTAAGAAGCAGCCTAGTAACGCTTTTCGATGACTACCCGAGTCTGTCATGAGCAGATCTGACTGTATCAGGTTCTTAGATGCGGCATCTCGATCAATTTCATTCGAGACAGCGATTCCGGAATTTGCTCTCAGCTGGTAGTCCGGCGGAAAATGTGAGGGTCGATGAAGGTTATCCCCCTCGGCTCGTCCACGAACTCGATACTCTCTCGTTTGGATTCGAATGCCGGGCGCATTTTCAAGTCGAGAAGAAAGCTCGGAATGTTTGCCCGTGACAGAGACTGACCAAAAAGTTCATAAAGTGCCGGAGCAGATTTATCTTGCCGGAGAGACGATTTGTGCGACTGAATTAGGAGCGAACACAGGCTCACTCTGTTTTCAGAATGCATCGGATGTGCGACGGTCTGGTAAGACGTCGACGAGGAACTTATCGGACGATTTGGAAGAGCGTCGCGAGAGGACGCCGTCCAGAGAAACATTGAGTGTGTCCGTCCTTCGAGGTATGGTAGGGAGACGGAATCTTATCAGCAGTACAATATCGAGTCGGGTGAGAGCTGTGATAAACCTTCCGGAATAGAGTTTGATTCAACGTGAAACGAGACTGGGGTGAGTAAGGGCGCGCAGTTCGAACATACATACATATATGCGACGTTCTTCCTTCACTTTTTGAAAATGCCTATGGGCGTTCCGAAGGCAAACCTCATCGGTCCGGGGAGGTGGCCACAATAGTTTCGGTCTAATGAGATTCGACGAGAAAAGAGGAGGCAGAGATCGATGCAAGGAACATTCACTCAAGCAACCGAGAAAAAAGAGATCGTGTAAAGGTTACCGCAGCTCGCTATCCTCCGGTCACAAAAGCTTTTTCGATGGCTGCTAGCACGGTCATTCCCGCTGTTCAGTAATATTCGAGCGAGGTGTCCGTTACGCTATGATCACGACATCTTTCTCGTGAGACGCCTCTCTCATTCGGAGTCGGAGCAGCGGGCCAAGCCACGCCTAATACTTATCGAAGTCGCGGTCGGATCGTTTACTTGGGCGCTCGATCGTTTGCTCGAAAACCAACACCTAGTCATGTTCATTCATTTTTCTCCGCTTCGAAAGCTTTTTCTCTCTCTCTCTCTGCGGTTGCAGGTTTCACGTGAATTGACGGATTCCCTCAGATATACCTTTTTCGATAAAATGAATCCAATTCGCGCACTCTCAAACCAATTCATCTGGACTCTCAATTATCCTAGCTTCAAATTTCAATGAATCCGAGTAGATGAAGTTATACCGGGAGCTTCAGCTCCACCATTCGCTCAGGCGGCGGAATCGAATGTCTGCAATTACTCCTGTGCTGGAGTGGTATGATTGGGTAACCGATCTTCGCCATAGCCAGCGCCAGTGGAGGAGCTTGTTATCGAATGCAGCGAAAACCCAGTTAGCTTCAGTGTCGGTCATAGCATCAATCTTTCGCGACTCCTGACTGACTCTCATCCTATCCTTATACGTAGTTGGCAGAGCGCGGATGATTTGCGCTAACAAGCCGCGTCCAGCAGAGCAAGCTCTCACCGAAGCGAAGTCTATTGTCGCTCTTATCGCCCGCGTCTTCTATTTGTGCTGTCGCTTTTGTGGAGGAGGGACAACGGTCGGAGTGGTCGCGCCTTCGCCACATTTCCCCGATAAAATAAGCGCTCCGATATGTATTACCTTGCTGTCGAAGCCCTTGTTTGTGGTGGGCGTGATCAGTGCCTGCGATGGACGATGCGAGGGACATGCGTGAGCCGAGCTTGCTCCGTCCCCGTCCGGTGGGATGCAGACGAAGTCGTCATCGGAAAGTTCGTCCGCCTCCCATCAAAACTGGAAATTGTGCGGGACAAAGAACACCATCTCTGATGGCCCCACTACGCTTCTTCCGAGCTCCGAACCTAGATCAAAATCGAACATATGCCCTCAGTCTCGCCAGTAACGCGACTTCATGCTGGAGAGAAGTCCCCTCTGCGAGTTGATTACGCAAACTTCAGATTCAAAATCGAACCCACGGCGAGCATTCCCCGAATTCATAGCCTAAGCTCGTATATCATTTTATCATCAAGGGCCATTGTACGAGAACAAACGCATACGAGAACTTCGAGAGCAACGAAAGGGAGTCCAATGTAATCTCATGTATATTTCTAACCCAACACTTCGCTTTATTATCATCGTCATCGAGGGTCCGGAAGTCAATCCATACAACATCTTTACATGTGCGCGTCTGAACATTGCGAGGGTATTCCCCTACATCTATCTAGATGGCTTCTTCTCAAAGGTACTCGGAATTAACGCATGGAGCTGGAATTTTCTTGTGATTTGCCGGTTCGAATAGCTCTTGAACAATTCATTGATCGTCATTCGTGATGGCCCCGGGTGGATCGGAGCCTTTCCTTACTTCTTCACATCCGTAATTATCAGCGAGGACCTTGAGACATCATCAACAAGCAGAGAACACGAAGAGTCTCCCGTTCTCCGTGTACCCTTGATCTTTGGATTCGCCGCGGCGTTCGTTCAGCTTTGGTGCTGCGCTGTAGACTGCGAACTATCCTGGCTGCCGACGCTCGTTCTTGTGGATAGTGTGCGTCGTCTTCCGGCGGGCGGCAGCTCTTGACGGAACTCATCGAATAAAGAATTCTTGCGGACCTGCGGAATGAAAACGTTTACTCGGAAGTCCCGAGAACAGCCACGTGACCGCCTTTCACCTCTCGTTCGGGAATACGGTGCATCGTGAACTCAGCAAAACCCATTTATACGAACCTCTAGTGCGCTTGGGCGATTGGTCGGATCCGCTGCCACCATCTGGCGGACGAGCTGGTATTCGATTGGGAAACTTTTCTTGAACGCCTACACAGAAGCAGTATCTCTAGTCAGGAAAGTCGTTCCACTGGATTGTGCAACAGCATGCTTTTTACTAGGGAGCCCGTGAAAGATACTCACTCTCGGGAAATGAAGTTGCTTAATAGCTGTCAAAGTGTTGACGCGTTCCATCTGGGTGGGTAGCGACCACAGCAATTCGAAGAATATTAGTCCTAGGGAGAAAATATCCACCTGCAAGCAGAAGGAAATGTCATTGATCCAAATCACTAGTCTCAATGACAACGGTATAACCTTCTCACTCTTCCGATAAGTACTGACCTTTTGGTTGTACTTGTTTCCAGTTATTTGTTCAGGACTCATGTAGAGCTGTGTACCGACTTTGTCGGTCAGCTGGAGGTCGTTAAAGTTCCCATCGAATGACATGAGGCTCTCATTCGCTTGAGCTGGTGTGAAACCGGGAGTTGGGTTGTTGTCAGTGCCCGTCACGAGTCCGAAGTCCCCCACCTGAAAATCATCAAACCGTGGAGCAAGGTTTCCGGCGAAATTCGACAAAAAATTCGATTGGCCACAGAAACGCCGTCTGGAGGCCGGAGAACACGAGATTATGTCGATGTGATGGCGCGTTTTGATTCATACAAATCTGTGCATATCTATAGCGTGATATCATATCGCTTGATTCTGTGTGTCATGACGTCGAAGAGCACCAACCTTGATAACATCGTCCGCGGTGGCGAAAAATATATTCGAGGGTTTCAAATCCCGATGGATGAGACCTTTGTCGTGGACGTACTCAACGGCCGAAGAAATTTGAAAGAAGATGTCGAGTATCTACGAAAATTTAAAGAATAGCTCTCAGCATCGAGGAGGTGAAACATTCTTCGACCTAATTCCGGTCATAGCTGAAAACCAATCGATGGGGACCAGGAAGTCATCTCACCTTGTCGTGCCCTCTGTGATCAAGAGTGGTTCGGTGTGAGAGCCACTCTTTCAGAGACTCTTTTCGACAGAGCTGCATCTGTATATAAAGGTAGACAGGCTGTGTTGACGGGGCTTCTTCAAGCTGCAAGCAAGACGGTCTTTTCGGCACGGCCTGGAAATCAGATGACACTCATCAAACATCAGGTGCGATTTCCCCCGGGTGCCAAGATCGGACACCGTGGGGGACTCAACCCACGTAGCGCGTAGAGGAGGCGTTGAGAACTCACCGGTTGTGTGGAGTTCCCATCGCCGGACTCCGACCCTCTTCTTCTCGGGAGTCTCCTTCGGACAGAGAGATCTCTGGGAGTTCTGGAACGGAGAAAGCCATTGAGACCTTTCTGGAACCATGTACGTCTGGAACGGACGAAATGAAGCGGGGAAATTCCTCATGTAGGGAAGATGATCACTTAGATGGGGAAACGGAATGTTATCCCGTGGCTAGATATTTCATGGATTCCGAGAGCCAGCAAGGGCAAGGACCCCAGAGAGAATCGACGAAGAAAGATAGAAACCTGAAGGAACTTCAAACTCTGGAGGCGCGAGCCTGACTAGGATTCCCCAGCCGGTAGAAGTCGAAGCTTCTTCGAGTTATCGGAAGCGGAGACGTATGTCAGCAAGAAACTCACCTCGAGTCAAACACAATTGAGTGATCACCGCTCGACGATTGGAAAACGATAGAATCTTCACATGTAGCCGGAGTACGACACAAATCGTATTCGCACCCTTCGCTGTCGTCAGGTTCCTCCTCTCGATCGCTGCTATACCAACTCCCGCTCAAGCTCCCGATGTCTTCCGTGACACACGAAATCTTGTTCGTCTCACGCTCGTCGAAGAGATCATCGAAAGGTTTCAATGGATTGACGCTCGCCGCTTTCAAGGGATTTGCCGTTTCCGCGATCGATTCCGTGGCCACCGTCGCGACTGCGGGAACCAACGAATCGGTCAGATCCTCATATATGCCTAACATATCATGCCATACTATGGGCTCAGTGTATGGGTTTAGTCTAGAGCGGGGATCTCCGATGGAATATTGCACTTGTTGAACTCCACTCACCAGTTCCAACGTCGTTCGAGAGTGCATTACTGGACGACAGAGGCAGCGTCGACTTCCAAGCATCGTCAACCGTTTCTTGCCATCCCGGAGGCGGCGTTTCTAGCCACGCGTTGTAATACCTGCGAGAGAAATTCGGACGGTGTTCGATCTTTCTGAGTCGGGCAGGGGCTGTCAAGATTCGGACAGGGTAGTGATCGAGTCACCCACCTGACGATATGAGGATGATCTAATTTCGCCAGGGCTTTCACTTCTCGTAGAACTTTTTCGCGAGCAGCTTGTTTGGAGGGCAATCGTATCCGTTTGATTGCATAGGAACAGTCATCGATTCGGTTTCGACTTTCGAAGACGATTCCGAATCCACCTTTCCCGAGGCAGCGTACCGGCTCGAAGTCAGTGGCAAACCTCGATACGTAGTTTCCTTGGTTGTGCGAATCCGGTGTGACCGCATCTGCTTTTTGTATCTGCGTCTCATCCGCGCCGCCAGTGAATGTCTTCAAAGGATAGATGCGCTTAGCTTTCGGTCGGGACCGGTCATTCTCTCGGAGGCTCACTAAAAGCGATGGCTCGTGCTCTCCTTATGGGCGTGGAGAATGATATGCTCACCTTCGATGAATTCGTCAAGGTCGTGGTACCGGTAGCATCAGATATTTGAGTAGTGCTCGGTGCTCTCGGTAGGAGCGCCGCCGGTAATTTTATTCCAAATCGCATGAGAAGCTTTGACAGGAACAAGTTGGTTGCAACAGAGACAACCACGCAAAGGACACAAATTTCCTTCCAATAATGCCTGGGGGAGGAGCAAAAAAACATTGGTTAGTCCTCGCTGTTGGGTTCGAGCTTCTGTCGGCCTTTTTTTCTCGATTGGCCGGTTGAGTCCATGCATGCGGGGAGCTGACCGTCGCGACGGTCGAGTTAGCTGAGTACGCGTCGTCTAAATCAAGTTCGGACTTGGACGATGACTGTTGCGCCGAGAACGGAGCCGGTGTCCGCAGAATCGTCGGATGAGGTCTTCTGCTGGCGCAGATCTCTAAATTACCACCGCCACACAGCTGTATCTGTCGCCTGCGCGGACAGTCCGGACTCAATCAGCATTTCGAGCTGCCGCATCCGGGATCACGCCTCGGAGACGTCCGGCAAGATCGCACTAGCTCGAGGCTCAAAGGAACGATGAATCTTGGGTCACTCGTATACGTGTTCGCAAGTCGTAAACGTCACAGGTGGGATCGGATCATTCACCCATTCCTCGTTTGATTTTTGGGATTCCCCGATGTATATGTCAAGGTCGCGGAGCCTGGTGCCTCAGGAACTCGTGGAGTGGTCCGGACATGAGCCGCGGGTGATTCGATTCCGAATCGTCCACGGAGCTCCAATCGGGAAGAGTAGGTAGGTTCGTAGGTGGGAAACGGGGCGACCACGCCGAGGACTTTTTCCTTTCGATAACGCCCGACGGAGACGCACGGGTTATCCGTCGCTGTTGAGCTCCGGAGTTCTAGCAAACGGAGTCAACGAGAGAGACTGGACTGATCGAGAGGAGTCTTTACGACACTCGTATACCTCTATGTACATCGCAGAATACGCGAGGTCGCTCCGTCGTCTCCGAACAACTATGATAGGTACCTAGCTCAATACATTCGAGATTATGTATGGTTTTAGGCCCTTAAGGAGGAGGGACGCCAGCGTCCCTCAGTTTTCCCAGGGAACCGGAGAAGCCCGGACGGTGGCACTCGGAATGTAGGTAGGAGGTGCAAGATCAACCGGCTATAAGGGACTCGTAGCTTCCGCTTCGATAGCCGTTCGACTAATTCTCGGTGAGGGCGGTCCCTCCTAGACCGCGAAGAGGGATTCTAGAGACTAAGAAGTGATTGAAGAAGAAATGAGCGACGTTGGTAGAAGCTCACCACATCGAGTAGACACCGTAGATGATATTGACCTCCTCGGAGTTTCCCTCCAGTTTCAGCTCGCCCCCTGAAATATTCTCGAGGGTTGACGAGTCAATGCCTTCGATCTTCTGCGAGGGAGCCGGGGAAGGCGGTAAAAGCTGAGGCGTACATCCATCATCGACTTCGTCCTTCAAAGGAAACCGAGTTGGCAACATTTAGCACCGGAGAGGACTCGAGAAAGCGGCATTCGGACGACAAGGTCTCCAATGGATCGCGGCGAGTCTTGACCGATGAGGCCTACCTGGACGAAGTAGATTCCCGTGTCGAACTCTTCATTGTCGCTCAACGTCTGTAACATCTGCGGGATGAGATCAGTGGAAGCGCCCTCCGATACGGGGGTGAGGGCGTTCTGAGACTTTTGACTCATCTGCGGAAAAGAGCGTGATAGTTTACGTCGTCGACGATTGAGATTAGCAAATGACATTGCTCTACGCACTGAGATCTTTCCCGCGGACGGCGTTTCTCCTACTCACGCTATGTTCCAACATGAGCCGAACGTATGTGTCGATTGACGGCGGACTCTCACCGCCTCCTTTCTGGTTCTGATGCATGTAAAGCTGCTGTTGGTAGACCCCGAGGTGGAGGAATGGTTTTGGTCCGTTCTCGTCCATGCCAATGATATTCGCCGGCTCGAAAAGATCGATCTGCATATGGAGGAAGCGAGACAGTGATGATGATGTGGTATGATTGAGACTTTGAACCACGATGACCCGAAATTAATAAAATTGAAAGAGGCATAACTTCCGACCTGCTGCAGACGAGAGTTCTCGAGCTTCCAAGCTCCAACGACGGGAGCGCTCAGTCGGATTTCCCAATTGATGTCATTGCTGTTCCGTTTAGAGCTCGTAACAAGACCTTTACTCGCAAGTATACGAACCTGGCAATCGAGAATGAATGGTCAGGAATTTCTTAAGTTTTGAATTACGCGAAATGGAAAAGAACACGCCCCAGCTCTGAAACCAACCGTTTCGCCTTTCCTCGAATGATGCGACTCTGCCGAAAAAAAAGAACACGGAGCTGCGTTAGCTAAGATAGACGCCTCGAGGAGACATTGCTCTCTTCAAATACTGCTCATGCTGTCTACCGACTCGTCACTACCAGCGAGGAGAAAAGTTGATCCTCGGGCTTATTCGGACAATTTCGATTCAGAATGAGACCTCACCATGGGATGCCTTGCGCCCGCAGGTGGAAGTCTCAGGCACGTATTGGACCTCGTTCTCCGCGACGGAGAAATGCCATCTCTCCGTGCCGGATCGCGGTTCGATTGCTCGTACGGTTTGACTGTGCCGTCTTATGACGACGACATCGTCGGCATCTCCGGGCGTCCCAACTTTCCCGTCACTGTCCGTCAAGTTCAAACATCCTCCGTCCGTGGAACAGATATATCTGGAAAACGGAGTGCATCCTCTCGAGATAAGAGTCTTCATTCGCCATGACGGAATTGCGAATTATTCGGAATTACGTCGAGCTTAGCATCGACGCCTTGGCTTCTTCCCTCTTTGAGAAAAAGCCTCCCACTCCGGAGACAGATTGAAATCATGCGCTGCTGGGGAAGGGCGCATAGCATTCTCCCAGCAGCTGACGGTAGCAATACATGTGAGCTCGGCCTACGATGTTGGACGCAAATATCACGTTTTGCGGATTCTCAGTTCGTCTTGGGACCTTCCTTAGCATCGATTTCTTCGATGCCCCCCCTAATCGACGTGTTATCATGTATTCTGATAATCGTATTACCATATTTGATTGGACGAGCATGACAGGAATCAGAGAGTGTAAGAAGCTCGCGGAGAACTCACCGAACCTGTCCCGTGCGCGGATCCAATCCGAAGGTTTTGATCTCTGTTCCTCCGGTGAGGACTGACTGGCCGGTCTTGAGACTATTCCTCAAAAGCAATTCTGCAGTCACAAACAGCTGTATGTTCTTGCCGTCGAAAACATAGAGAGATCCATCGAGTGAAGGAATGCACGTAGCTGTTTCGCCGCGACTGTTTTCCAGGAATAGGGTCTTCGGGGACGAGGAAAGGAGTGCGGGCCCTGACTCGAACTGCCAGATGATGCCACCCCCCAAGGAATCGACAGCGGTAACTTTTCCATCAAGCGTTGAGAGTAAAACCAGATCGGAGGCAACGTCGTGACTAACGGCAGAGTTCAGAACGACTGAACAGTCCGGCAGCTGAGGGTCATTGCTTCCGAACCCTGCCGACTGAATCGTCGAAGCCGGCATGACTAGAAGTAGCGCAGTGAGCAGGAAACAGCGCAACATTGAGCCAGCCCATGCAAAGATTTAGCGCAAGTTTCGAATACGCACTACAAACACACACGTTTTTTGCTACATAAGACAGTCAGTCAGCCTGCCTGCTTCCCCGTGCGCCCGAACATCCATCCATCAAGCACTTTAGAAGCTTGATAAAGGACACGGTGGTGTTCGGATCAATGGGATCTCTGTTAGGGTGTTCCGGAGCGAATCTCGTTGGTCCGTGGTTCGAGAGACCGCTAGAAGCTCAACAATATTCTACTCCGATGGATAGCACCGCGGACGACATCGAGTATCGTGGTCAAGACGTGCACAGAGAAACAACTTAATCCGCGCCTGAGCTCGACACAGAAGAGCACGCTCGAGGAAAAAAAGCGTACCCGTAAAACGTGTTCAGATCCGTGAATAAGATATTGAGACACGTCCCATTGAACAACACGACACACGGAGGAGCTCTTCGTTGGCCGCGGCGGCTGCAACAGCAGCAATAACATCAACAAACGGGGTGCTGCTGCTCTCATAGACAGACCACTGGTGGCGGTGGTGAGATGTGGTGACTGGGCCACTTTGCCTTATCCAAGATGGCGACTGTCGCTTTGAATCTCGTCCCTAGTCGAAGCAGACAATGGAGACGCGCGCGCTCGACTCGGACTTGGGGGGCATAGATTTTTGGCGCTCGGAATCCAGCCTGCTAAAAGACCGAGGATTCCGATCGAGACGAGCTCCAAGGTCTCAGGCACGAACTCGTAGAAGGGCGTGAGCTGGAAAAGTTCACGGCGGCCCGTGCATTGAGCCCCAGCTTGGCGAGTTCTTACGTGGGAGTGGGTGGGTACTCCTCACAGATGTCCACGATCCTGCAGTCGCGGGGACGAGCCTGAATATCAGAGGGGGGAACGGATGCTTTACGCTGAGACAAAGGGCCTCCCGAAGTCCTCTACACGCCCGTTTGGAATCTCGAAGCAGATCTTGAGCTCCGACATTGCTCTTCCGTTCGACTGACCCGGGACGACCCGAGGCTTCGCTCCGTGGCGCCATCGAAATATTTCGGCGGGCATTATTGGACTCGTCGAGCTCGTAAGAAACTCGGATATGAGTGACATCACGGCTGACTCATGGTTAAGGTCAAGACACGGTACTGGAATACTGTACGTCTCAAACGAATCATGCCGATCTCACCTGAGTTTCGGCGGAGCTCACGATACTGACAACGAGTCATTCATTTTCATCTGAATAGTTTTTTGTCGTCCGATCCTCGAGAAAATCTGTGAGCTGTGAGGCAACCGCGTGGTAGGAAGAGCTGCTCCCCACCCGACATCCATCTGCAAAAAGGTCTCTTCAATCCATGACGCCGTGTCCGAGTATAATTATCCGCCATGTAGTCAGGCCTTCCACCGGACTAGAGCGTTCCATCCGAGATTCGGAATGTACATACTTGACACCAAATCCGACAACGGGCGGGCTCTTTCCTGATTGCGAGCTAGAGTTCGGATTAATTTGATCTGCGCGCCCTATGACGAGGACCCCCGGTCCTTCAACCCGGGCGAGTGGGAGCAGGAGAATGTAGCGCTGAGACGTGGAAATTAAGGGCCCGAACCCTCACGAGTTCGGGGCAGAGATCATCGACATCATTGTATTCACTCCGCCGCGCCGTCAACAAAGGGTCCCATCGTCCCATCTTGCGGTGTTATACGTTATACGCCGCCGCGTTCTCCTTGTTCCCGGTCCTCCCCGAAAAAAAACACACCACAATTCGCGTATTCTATCGCTCATATTTACGAGCGTGGTGAACATTCGGCTCAGAATCCCCCTAGCCTGACAGCCGAGCTCTGGTCTGTGGACAGCGGGCATGACATATCCGACAGCTGATGAGTGCAACAAAACAGCCCCCATGTAGTCAGGCCTTCCACCGCCGCACTAGTGCGAGTGACTGTCAGCCACTGGGACGAAGCCGGCGCGTGGAGCTCGAACGATTTCGAGTGGTGACAATCATTCAGCGTCGGCGTAGAGCATTCGCGCTTTTCTGTAGACTGAACGATTCATCAAACGTCGTCCCTTGACCACGGTCAGGGAAAAATGAAGATACCATGTTGATTGTGAGTCGTCCATTGAGTTGTTCGATCAGCTTTTTGACATTTTAGAATTCTCTATGGTCGACAGCTCCCGTTGAATGAGGATTCCCTACTGATACGAACTGCAGAAAGACATTCTCGCTCCAAGGCGAGCCCGCTCATCGTCCAATCGCGTCTTGGACCATTTTATGAAACACTCCACTGAACCCCTCGTTATGAGCAGCTCCCCTCTTTTCTCTTAGAGGGACACTCAGAGTAGGGACCTGAATCCAGGGATCGTTCAGAGACCTGTCCGGCGGGAAGAAGAGCTTGCCACTGCCCCTGACTCTCAGGCCGCCGAGGCGCGAGTTTTCCCGAGCGCTGATGAACCCGGCGAACTGGTCTGCCAATGATAGAAGTGTCTCGTATCTGTTGTTTTCGGGTGGGTGGCCTAAGTGGCGCCTCGGCATAGTTCTTGAGTCGCAGACTAGACGGCGCTGTTACCCACATCAAAACACATTTGAGTGAGTGCGCGTTGTGGACTGCGCACACCAGAGCAGCAAGCCACCCATCCAGCCAGCCATCCTTTCAACCTCTCCGTCCGTCGGTCCGTCCGTCCGTCCTCCTGCCTGGCGCGCTAGGGCCACCCTGCCAGACAGAGGCCAGTCAGCGGCAGCCAGCCAGGAGCAGGCAGGCCGCCAGCCAGGAGTATCAGCAGCAGCAGCAGCAGAGTCAGCAGGAGAACCTCCACTGAGTCGCGCTGTTGACGGACCGACGGTTGATCAGTCGGTCATTGTTCGCTAGCTCGCTCGTCCGCCAGCCCGTCCGCCCGCTTCTCCTAGAATCACTCACAATTCTACGGTTATCATTTTGTTCCCTGCAGTGAACGTCATCGCCCGGGGCACAGCGAGTTCGAAACAGTTCCAACCAGAGGCTCGGTGAGGGCCAGAGCAACAGCAACAACAACGACATCGAATCGACGGCGACGACGACGACAATCGTGTCGGCTCTGATCGATAGCGACCCCCATCTTCATCTTCACTTGACGGCGACAATTTCGAGCGAGTCTCTCTATCACCGAGACCCCCACTTCCACGAGCTCCATCGCCGTAGTCGTTGTTGTTGTTGCTGTTGGTGTCGCCATCGCCCTCGTCATTTGGAGCAGCGACATCCAAAGCTCAAATGGAGCCCGGAGCCTGAGCTTTTCTGTGTTGTCCTCCGGCCAAACGCGCGGTTCCCGGTTCAAGTGCGTGGTGTACCTCTGTGCTGTGGTGCCTCCGGTCTGGTAGGCCTAGCGAGGGAAAATGGCGGATCTAGAAGCAGTTTTGGCCGATGTGTCCTATTTGATGGCCATGGAGAAAAGCAAGAATACACCGGCGGCCCGAGCGAGCAAGAAAATCATTCTCCCGGATCCAAGGTGAGTCGTACAAAAATCTCAGAATGTCCCGCTGCGCTACCCGCTCCATGAACGATGGCCGAAAGTATCGGTCCTATAATAGGACCATGCGACTCGAGCACCGATTGCGCGAACTTGCTACTCCTCGTTCGACTCGACCGGTTGCCGATAATACCGATATACTTCGAGGGAACTGAGGACTTCGGAATTTCGGTCGAAAGCTTGTCGAGTTCCTTAGCGCGACTAAAGCGAGCTAAGCCGAGGCACCTGCCAATCCCGATGATCCGGATTGCTTCCGAAGTTCGGAGGAGCAGTTGCGGCTCATTTGCAAGTACACTCTAGACTCTACTTCATGTTTATGGGAGAAGCTCAGAACCGTATGCCGGGGAGCGCTGAGTGAGGAGCGGGCGATTAATCCGCCGCGCTGCCTTCCGATATCAGAGACCTAATATGTACATTCGAGTCTGCCTCGATTCAAGGGAATTCCGGCTCAGAAATCTCGCTCATATCGCCCGAATATTCGATAAGTCTGCAAGAAATGCTTGGAATCGATGGTGCGAATTGCAGAGCTCTGGCTGAATCATCGCAGAGATCGAAGGACGGCTATCGCAGATCGACTGAAGTCACCTGTTGGGAAGGGACGAAACGATGAAGCCGAGTTCTGACGAGCTGATATAACACACCGAGCATAAAGATCTTTTCGAGCTCAGCGAATACTGACGCATCAATGACGGAATGAGAATAATCCATCGGCCCGAGTGAAGTGATTCCGTCTGTCGACGAGTAACCCTCCTTGTTCCGCTTGAGCCCAGACGCGAAGTCCTCTCCTCGAGGAGGTATTCTCCCTGAGACGCGATGGCAACTTATTGCGCCTGATTCTTGGAAGGCGCAAATTCATCAACATCCGCGCGGAATGCTCTGCGTAGCTCGTAAACCATCCGTCGAACCATGTGTCGGAGCTTTGTGTCGTTTCCTTAACTGACTCTGTTGACAGATCTCCTCGGTGCTTTGCCGCTGCTGCAGAGAAGGTAGAGTCAAGCGATCGACATGATGAAGAGCGAGCATTTTGGTCACGAGCTTTCGGAGCCGTGGTGGCAAATGAAGTCCTATGCCTATAAATGGAAATCCGACCTGCTGCAAATTACAAATCTCTTTCTCAATGAATCCACGCAGCATCTCGTGCTCAGTTTTCGCGACCCCAACGAGTTATCCTCGGCGAACTTCGCCGAGCGGAGAGATGAGCTCTTCCGAGGAGACACGTCCATACGTCTGTCCGCCCGCTCGTTCTAGAGAAGAACTGTCCGGAAATTATGCATTCTCAGCGAAGTCACACTGGATTTCGGTGGGGCGTCAATCCTTGCCCTCTACACCGTGGAATTTTCCTTCCCTTGAGCTTCGCGACTGATTCATCCTAGGCGGCGGTTGTTGAGGGCTCCTCGTTTCATTCTTTCTAGAGATATTTCCGGCCATAGAATTCATTGTTCCGTGCTAACGGTTTACCCAACGGCAGGGCTGGCTCACAAAAGACAGGTGCCACCAACCTTATGGAAATGTCTAACAAAGACCGGCCAGCCTTTTCTGGTCTGAATCTTCCGGCTGGAGCTTCGAGCGGGAGATCATCGATTTAAGAAGTGAAACTTATCTTTCGCAGTGTGCGGAGTGTGATGCACAAACATCTGCAACAGTCGGGCGAAGTCACTTTCGACAAAATATTCCCACAGCATCTTGGTTACCTACTGTTCAAAGACTTCTGCGAGAATGTCCACGACGAACAAGTAAGACAGCGATCATTCGATCGGAGGACTGAATGTCTTTCCAAAGAAAAATCTTCACAGGCCGTTGCCGAAAGTTCACAGCACGTAGGCGTATGAAGTGAGTAACACGATCAATTTCTCCTGTTTCCACCCTCAGGTCTCGCAGCTCACCTTCTACGAGGAGATCAAAAACTACGAAAAACTGGAAACAGACGAAGAGCGGAAGTCTTTCGCTCGGGAGATATATGACAACTATATTATGCGGGAATTGCTCTCGCATACTCATGTGAGTGCTCGTCGATAAAATGTTTTTTTCGCGCATTTGGAAGAGCGGATCAATACCGACGGCGTCTGCGAGTCTTTATCCATAACGACATATTCTGACAGTGACGAACTCCAATTCCAGACCTATTCGCTGGATTCCGTAGCACACGTCCAGAAGAATATTATGAGGAACGAAGTCCCAGTGAATCTTTTCCAGCCTTATATCGAGGAGATATTCAATTCTTTGCGCGGGGACCTTTTCCTTAAATTCATCGAAAGCGACAAATTTACCAGGTGAGTCCCCAATATATCGTCGACCGGAACCAAGCGAGGAATGCTTCAGACACGCGCTTCAGACGAGATGCTCAAGTTCTAATTCTCGCACCAGGTATTGCCAATGGAAGAATCTCGAGTTAAACCTCCAGCTCAACATGAACGACTTCTCAGTTCACCGGATCATCGGCCGAGGCGGTTTCGGCGAGGTACATTTCCTCCGTTTGGGGTCTGGGAGAGCGTATGTAAGTTCTCATGCATATCGTGTAATCGAGCAGCTAAACAGACTTCTGGATACGGTTTTACAGGTTTACGGATGTAGAAAAGCAGACACCGGCAAAATGTACGCCATGAAATGCTTGGACAAGAAACGTATCAAAATGAAACAAGGAGAAACGTTGGCTCTGAACGAACGCATTATGCTGTCCCTCGTTTCGACCGGAGAAGACTGTCCATTCATCGTTTGTATGACCTATGCTTTCCAGGTTGGTTCTCCTTCGGATTTGGAGCGAATTTTCGGATTAGTCCGACTCTTGTGAGGATGCGATCTCGCCGAATCAATTCATGGTCCTTCGAGCAGATCTCTAGTCCAGTTTCCTTCCACAGACTCCCGACAAACTGTGCTTCATCCTCGATCTGATGAACGGCGGCGACCTCCACTATCATCTCTCGCAACACGGAGTATTTACGGAAGGCGAGATGCGTTTTTACGCCGCCGAGGTTAGGACAAGTCTCTGCTCGATTAGTGACACGAACGAATCTAAATATACGACGACGGCTTGTCAATCGCCTCCGTCTTCAGGTGATACTCGGTCTCGAACACATGCATAAACGATTCGTTGTATATCGCGACCTGAAACCAGCGAATATTCTCTTGGATGAAAACGGTCATGTTCGAATCTCGGACCTCGGCCTCGCTTGCGACTTCTCCAAAAAGGTTTGGCGCTGCGTCTTTCGACGAGGCATGCTTAACGTCTTCATATATGTACCTCTACGACTGGAGCTCATTACCCTCGAATTTCCACAGAAGCCGCACGCTAGTGTGGGCACCCACGGTTACATGGCGCCGGAAGTTTTATCCAAGGGTACTGCGTACGATTCATCCGCCGATTGGTTTTCCCTCGGCTGCATGCTGTATAAACTGTTGAAAGGTCATAGTCCATTCCGGCAGCACAAAACGAAGGTACGGTCTCCTCGAAAACCGCGACTGCTAGAGGTCCAGGACGCGCCTCGCGAAATCGACTGTTCCGACTAACATAAGAGTGATTACTGTTTGCAGGACAAGCATGAAATAGACCGAATGACCCTAACAATGAACGTAGAGCTTCCGGATAGCTTCTCAGCGGAACTGCGCCATCTCCTAGACGGCCTTCTCCACAGAGAAGTGGACAAACGGCTGGGTGAGCTAATAATCATCATTCCCGAGAGAGACGTTTCTTTTAGAAGTTGACATTAGCGCAGACCAGTTTCCACGAGAGATCTCCTTGAAGTATGATGACTAATATCGAGCTCTCTCAGGTTGTCGAGGTCGTGGAGCAGACGAGGTGAAAAGTCATCCTTTCTTTGCGGGACTCGACTGGCAATTGGTCTATCTCCAGAAATACCCTCCCCCCCTGATACCACCACGGGGAGAAGTAAATGCGGCCGACGCGTTCGACATTGGTTCATTTGACGAAGAGGATACGAAAGGTTCGTCTCCGAGCCGCTCCTCTACCGAGGGGCTCGAAAATTACGAATTGTCGCTTGATATCATCCCAGCAACGATCGATCATGGAACCTGACTCCTTCGATTCTAGGCATCAAGCTGACAGAGGCCGACCAGGAACTGTACAAGAACTTCTCAGTCGTCATTTCCGAACGTTGGCAACAGGAAATCGCAGAGACTGTGTTCGAAACTGTGAACCAGGATGCCGACAAGCGCGAGCACAAGTCTCGGTCGAAAGCCAAGGTAATTACGATTGCGCGGCTCTTCATTAGAGCCCCCTTCGTCGCGTCGTGTCCGGCTCAGGGCGGATGAGATTAGTTTATTTCTAAATAACGAGATTCAACGGCGACTCTATCGCTACAGGCCAAGTTCGATCAAGAGGAGCAATCCGACTGCATTCTGCACGGTTACATCAAGAAACTCGGAGGTCCCTTCGCCTCGAACTGGCAGACCAAATACGGTTAGTATGCCCCGTGAGTTCTCCGAGATCGCCGAAATATCTTATCTGAGCCCCGCCCTCTTCACCATCCCCAAACGTACAAACTCCTCGGCGATCGTTCGGAACCTCGATCGACTCCTTGATGAATTCGCTCTGCTTGATATGGACGAATGAAATCCCTTATAATCAACTTAGCGAGACTGACGCAGCGTTTTCCCCTCCGAACAGGGAAACTCTACCCGAATCGTGTGGAGTTACACACGGAGTCTGGTAAACCTGAATTAATTTTTATGGACCAGATCGAAGAGATATGTGCTGACTATGTCAACGTAAAGGTAAGGAGACGACGAACGCTTTCGGGGAAAGACTCGCTCCTCGGGGCATGAACCTTTGTTGAATGATATCTGTCCTAGACCGTCCTCAAGCCAGATAGCCACTTCTCCCGGGCACTCCGAACTCTTCGTTCTTCCAGGGAGAACACAGCATCGTTCTCAAAATGAGGAGCAGAGACGAAAGGGATAAAGACGCTCGGATAATCTTTACGAATCAAGATGAGATCGGTCTCAAGGTGGGTTCTCCGGAGTTCGGTTCCTCGGAAACAATCCGGATCGATAGAAAGTTCCGAAACCCCTTGGCGCTCGTTCGGCTGCCGTGCTTTACGTCGGGTTTCTCCGCTGTTTTCCAGGAGTGGCTCATTTCTCTCAAACAAACGCATAAGCACTCACTCCAAATGCTTCAAACGATAGCCAAGAAAGCCGGAAAAATCTACGGGACAGCCAATGAGCCTGCGAAACAAGCAAACCAACAGTCGCCTGGCCCGACAGTTCACGCACAAGCTGCTCCCCCCGGCGGTGGCGGCCAGAATTCTCACCGCAACGGTAGTAACTGAAAGGATCGGCTCCCGAGAGATGAGTTGATGACGGAGTAAGATGAGCAATGTTGATTGTTACTACGCGAGCAAGTGACGATGATCGCCGCAATTGACGACGACGGCACGTAGAGCTAGCGACACGATTAGAGAGTCATACTGTCTGTACCTTGTCGAAAGAGTTTGCTGATCGTGACCAGGGAAAGGCTCGGATCGATTGCCCTCAACCTGCAACGTCGATGGAGACGCGTCTCTATCGGAGACATCGATTTCGTTCCGCGCGCGCGCTTTGAACTCGAAGACCTTTTTCTATTGTGTATACAGTCGGACAGAAGCATAGCGGGGACACACGGCCATCGCTTGGGTATTATGGACACATGGTACGCTACCGAGAACACTTTCACACTGTTGTGTTGACGGCAACCGTGAACGATTTCGGAAGAAAGATGTCTGCCAAATGTAGCCGAACCTTCCCTGGTCACTGACCAACGACAGAATCCTAAAAAGACCCAATGTACTCAATGTTATAGCACCGAACAACAACAACAGCAAGAATTTTTTCGTTGCTGCCGCTGTTGATCTCCCTCTTCAATGGAATGGGGTATTGTGATCAGAAAATTTAAAGGAGAAGCAAGGAAACTCAGCTTGAGAGACTAGTGGATCAATGCGGCGGGAAAGGAACGTACGGTTTTCTCATCCAATTTTTTTCGCTGAAACACAAAGTGGGATGACAGACGGACGGTCGATTGATCAGGAAAGGAAAAAACACTGTCAAGCGTGTCCACAACTCGACAATGATGATGAAACCAATGACGGTGAGTTGGTCGTTACAAGTCGACGCTGGCTGCTCGGTCGGTTGGTGGTTTGCAAGGAAGCGAGCTCGACATTTCTATTCCGAATCCGAGATCTGATTCTCTCGATTTACAGATTGCGTTTCGCTTCCTCCTAATTCTTAAGCGTCAGTAATGATTTTATCATCTCGCCTCATCGTATCGGTCAGGCTAGTGAGGCGTCGAACCTTTGCGACATGTGTAGGCTGCGCCCATGTCGGACCTGAGTCAGGAGTTGCTGATCTTACGGATGGCGACGGTGGAGGAATGGATTCAGGGGCAGGGATCAGTATGAAACCGCTTCTCCGGTATCGGAGTAAGAGCGGATCAGCTCAGAAAGAAATCGCCCCCCTTCCGTTCCGCCGCGGTACACTAGCTGCCTACGATGCTCTGTGATCAAGATATCATTAGTTCCATGTCGCACCGTTTTCAGCGAGCCGGTCGCTTCGGAGCGAGGTTTAGGGGCTTCCGGGGTCGAGGGGAGAACCGAGTCCGAAGAAGGATTCGTCTGGACCAGGAGCAATTGGAAGACAGGCGGCGCAAGGTGATTTATGGGATCGGAAAGAACATTTTGAGGAACCGCTATTCGTCAGCAGAGCAGCGATGAGCTTTGTCTCGAGCCTTCTCGCCGACATGAGCTTCCTGAGATGGGACATTCACCAAGATGTTCGAACGGCCGCTGTGGTGGGAGAGCTGCACTTGAGCAGATCTGGGCAGACTCGGGCGAATATTTTCGAGTGCTGAGATTTTTTCATGGAGGTTAATTCTCCTCGACTTTGTTGCTTGTTGTTTTCCGACCTGGATTATTTGTTTCACCTCATCAATTGTTCTCGATCAGCTCACAGAGTTTGTCTCTCATTTTCTGTCCCTCTCACAAACTTTTGAATACGAATAGATTGTCCTCGAGCAACACGGGGTGTGCGTGTGCATTCGAGGGGGAACTCCCTCGACATCGATCGGGGAATGAGTTTTGCACACCTCTCGAGCTGTTGACGAGGCTTCCCCGTCCTCTGCGACTCGAAATAAGCTCTGATGATAGAGATGACTCGAGAAGCCAACCACGGGCGCTCTTCCCATCTGGATCGTTCATAGCCTATTGGGACTCGGATACATATTATCCCAATGAAGCCAATTACACACAGGATTACGACCAAGCGACAGGTCGAATCATGATGCTCATACCATTTCCCTTTTCCTGTTGCTAACTATCGAGAATCAGTGAAACTGTCCGCGAAGTTCGTATTGTCGCGTCGGAACAAATAGGTAGTGATATACATGATTCTTCTTGGAATGATTTCACTCAGATGATGTCATCTGAGTACTTGGTAGCTCCTTTAGGAGACAGTATAGATTACCTGTATCCGTATAGGATAGGTCTGAAATGCATCACTAGTGTGCGGAGGAGTGTTTGCATATGTATTACCATCTCCAACACTTTTATTACGGGATTGACTGAGACCCAAATCTCCGAATGGTTGGCACTCCAAAACCGATCCATCCGATATATCCCCATAAAAATAAGTTGAAAAGATCTTCAGTGATTGAGACTCATCCTTACGCATCCATCCAGGCCCACCTACAAACTACGCGGATGACATGCGTTGACACATCGCCCGTGGATGGATCTACTCCCCACGACCTTCGACGCAGAGAATCGAAGAGCAGAAAAAGTCGCTATACATACCCAATGTATTATATCTTCAGAATAGAGGTGGCGCTGCACTAAAGATCAAAGATGGAATCTAGTTGGGAGCGCTCCGTGTATGAGCAATCGCCTTGGAATCAAGTCGAGGATTACGACCCGAAAATAAAACAAATTATATATAGAGGAATCCGCTGATAACCAAGCCTTGGGTCTCGACTTCGGCACTAGGACAGCCATATCGGTGATTGAGCCACACGGCTCCTCGTCGCAACCCCGATGATGTGAATTTGGAGTGTTTACTCCGTGCGCTCGCCCATGACAGTCCCCATCGTGATGAATAGAGGAGGTGTCCTTTATGACGATATTTATATTCCTCTCACGGATCCCATGAGGAGGAGAAACAAATAGATCGCGGAAGGAAGGCGGAGTCCCTTTAGCTGAAATCACCGCCTTGAAATCATGGGAAGCGTGGGAGGGACACGAATAGCGGCTCGCTTTGAGTTTTCGAATATTCGGTATGCGGGAATCAGTTGCGCTGAGGCGACGATTAATCAAGCCATGTGAGGACAAAACCTTCCTGTGAGTGCATTCCCTCGGAATGTCTCTCAGTTATTTGATGGACAAAGCAAGAGCCGCCTGTTGAATCCATCGTTCCCGATGGTGTCAGGCACCTCAGGAGTCAGGTCTCAAAAACTACCCTAGTCCAGGAAGAGATCGATTGTACAGCGTTTGATCGCGAGGAATCGCTGACAGCGCTCAGATCGTAGAGTTCGACTCACATCGATTGCTAGATCCTCGACATGCGACTTGTGCGTATCCTGAGGGAATCATCTCATTTTTTCTTGATATGTTCCGAGTTGTACTCGCGTCCTATAGAGATGGAGTATAGAGGTGCCTTGATTCATGTATCGGTCCCTCAAAGGATCCAGGGGTCCTACCATGATTCCCTCAGCGGATATCAATTCAGATCAAGACTCAAGCCCGTAGTCAAAACTAGAGAAAGAGATGCGGACAGTCATCTTTTCGCCGGTATCGGGAAGTCTGTCGAAAGTGTCTGACCTGAGTTTTTCCCAGTGAGCAATGAGTCGTTGACGCTCCCGCCCGTCGCCCTTCGTTCCCCGTGCACAAGGGGCGACGCCAGCCACCCGTCAAGCCAACCGAGCAGTCAGATAGCCGAACCTCGATCTATCATAGGAATACTCACGAGTACCCCTTGCTTCTCACGACTCACCTGACAGTGTCACACGCATACTCTCCCTATCTGTTCCAGGTTGACTACAGTCTCTTAAATCTGGAATTTTTTCGCCCCTCGGTAGCGCACGTTCGTTTCAGCGATTTACGTACGTGTCCTAACAATGCTACCAGAATTATAGTCATCATCATTATTATTGATACATTGTATTATTGCCATTGGTACCGGAGGCAGACTAGGACGGGAGCGGGGAAAGTGATCGAGGAGACAATGACATGTGGAGAAAACGTAGAGCCGGTTGGAAGGGAATACCTACCTTGGAGCTGACGACTGCAGTTAGAAACAGGACTCAAGCTGAGGATTTAGTGCTGGGTGAATCATCAAACAAACAAACCAACAAAGGCGGCTGAGCGACCGAGATCCAAGATGCCGGACCGGGTCTGATTCCAAGATGATCAGCACCGGTGAAAGAACAATCCGATTCTTGATGTTTTATACGTTTGAGGTGGCATCAATCTGTCTGGTCTAGGTGAAGTCACTCGATACTCATGATGGATGGAAATGATGACGATGACCTGGACGTTGTTGTAATCATGGTAGATCTAAGTTAGTACCAGCAGGAGTCATTATGATAGATATCAGTAACACTAATTTGCGCGGTAGAAGACCAAGGTACCAAGTTTAGTGATCTAGAAATCGACATTTCGGTGGATGGTGGTGAAAGGAAGAATGCAGAAAATGATGATGGATATGATGAATTTCGAATAAGTTGAAAACGATGGTTTTCGACGGAAGGCCTCCTGTGGCTCTGTGATTTGGGCCTTGTCGGCCATCGTACGGTCACGCCTACAGGCCTAGCACAAACTCTGCCTGTATCGAGCTTGGCAATGAGCTGCTTACCCTGTGGAACACTTAATCGTAATTGACATCGGTGATGTATTTATCGAAGTTCGTATCGCTGTTTTAATGATCATTATTATTGGGTATCAATAAAATTGACACGAAGATCACGAACGCTCGCAATGGAATCTCACCTGATTGCCGGGCATGACGCTCGATATTACATCTTTTTCGGTTCACTATCCAAGGACATAGGTTCCCTTGGCATAAGCGAGCTGAGAATCCATCGGTCGATCGTCAGACCGCCTGTCGAATCTCCCAAAAGTTCGACGGGTGCCTGATCTGCGACTGCACCAGCCTCGGTCAGGGAAAAAATATTGACAAGATGGTAGCGCATCATATAGAAGAGCAGAATTATCGCACCGGATCGCGCATTTACCCCTGAACCCGATGTGGATGAGCAGCGCGGAGAAGAAATAAAAAAGAAACGGGTATGGAGGGCGGAGGCTCGGAAAATGCGCGGATCGGAGGAATCATCATGATAGTGCTCTTATTCCCTGCGTCAACCGTCCCCCCGTTTCCGTGAACCAGGCATCCATCATTCCTTTGTTCAATAATAGGAAGTCATTCATTTATTCATTTGTCTATTCTTCTACTTATTGGTCCATCCTTCACACGTCAAGTGTGACTCAGTCAGCCTCAGAGGCTTGGGAGGAGGAAGAGGAGATAAGGCCGAATCGAGCTCCCCGGATATTCTCGTGGAGATCGGATGCATATCGAGCTTTTCACATGTTAACGAGCGAGGAGTTCAACCTCTCATGGTACTTCAGAGAAAGTCATGATCTTGTCAGTCGAAAATACAGAGTACGAAAACCTATACAAGGCTTTCCACGGTGCGATATAGCGGTTGGAAAGCCCGGGCATTCCAGCTCCATCGTATCCGAAACGACTCATCATTTTGGAAAATACATCCGTGAAATCATTGCACAATAATTATGTCATGCAGGTCGACAACCGTCGGAACGTGAGACGGGAGTCAACGAATACTAAATCTTGTACGTTTTCAGTGGAAATCTCCTGTATCGGCGCTGTCCAAGCGTATCGCTTGGGAAAGGGATTGCTGAGCGTCCGTCACAATAATTAATGAATTGTCGCTCATCTCAGAGAGAATAAACGCCTCCTTCAGGATTAGGCTGTTTAGACCCTCATCTGGAAAGACATTGAAGTGTATCTACGACGTGAGTCCCGCGAACTTTCAATATTTGTACATCTTGAAGAGGCGAGGTGTCGAGCCTCGTCTTCTTCGGGGACGACGCCAACTTTTCACGCATGCAACGGTGCACGCCCAACTCCGGCTATTTCGATGCTTTTGCGAGGAATCATGATCCGCTGAAAGGCGTTGGACACTCGCTGCGCGGTCTCACGTGATTCGAGCTCTAAAGCACTCGGACATTTTCCCAAGAATACTCCCCGATGCCTTCATTCTCCGATGAATACAAAAGATCGAATCAGGCGCTTCTCTAGACTCCGATCCCTCAGCCAGACAATGCCCGAAACAGGTCAGGCAGCACGCGACTCGAGTCATAGAGCAGCCAAAAATCGTTCACATACATTTGTATGAGCTGCTGGAGCTCTTGCGTTGTCCATCGAAGGAAATTATCTACATCGATCAGTAGCGTTTACAGAATTAATCCTCTCCAGTGCTTGACATGGTGACCATCCCCCTCCCTTCTAATAAGGCACCTTGTATGTCGAACTTTCGTAGAAACTCGAAATTATTCGCGAGGAGACTTCGAGAATGCCTCTGCTTTCTCCAATGCCTTATCGCCAATCGACCCGCAATCGGAACCATTGGTGACAAGGTCATGGGGCCGAGGCAAGGGAAGCGGGGTTTGGGAGAATATAATGCTCGCATCGGGATCCTCGAGAGCGTCGCCTACGCTTGGTCCTCCGATTGTATGTGCGCTTTTTCTAGTCCATCGGTACGATAAAATTCTGAATTTCGAAATTTTCGGAGCAGAAGCGAATCGCCCATGCGAGGACGATCATCATTCGAATATGGTGAACTTGAGCGACAGTCGAGCGTCGATTGCGACCGAAGATGTGATCTGTAATCGGACTCCTAAGAGCGACGCTGGGTTCGCGAAGGATGGTGTATCGATAGAGCCCTCTCAGGCTCATGTCCGATTCGCCGCAAGAAGTTCTAACATCCGCAGGTCTCCATATCGAGACTGGGGCGTAGCCTTATCTCGTATCACTACGTCGAGATCCTTCGGCTCAACGCGGTTCCTCATTCGCACTCTCTCAGAAATACCAAGGACCCACCCGGGTAGCCTGGGTTCTCTGTCCTAGATACTCCTCTTGGCTCTCGCAGTGTCTTTCTGGCGTCTCTTCTCCTCCTGTCAAGGAGCAAAGGTCCCGTTAGGTGTCGCCAGTCAGATATACATGTAGCGTGGTATCGTGACACCGGAGCAACGCTCACTGAATACTCAGGCTAAAATCTCCTTCTTGCACTGACTTTTTGTTTCTTTGTCTCTTGGCGTTTGTGTTCCCGCACCAGATCTTCCCGGCTAAGGTCAACCGCGATCACCTGCGAGAGTAGGACGTGAGAATATTCATCCATGTCGCAGGCATTTGCCCAGAATGTCGCATGAAGCCTTGTACACGAGCTGGACCTAATGTATCTGTCGGACCCACCTGCCTGATGAAAGGTTCCTCGAGCAAGTTATCACCAGCTACTTTGAGGGACTTCAAAACCTCGAATGACTCAAGATATTGACCTCGAGCTCCCGCCTGTCGAATCGAGACGGTTTTAAATTTCATTCTCTTCATGGCCAGCTCTTGTGCGGACCTTCGCGTCGAAGGAACTCACCTTGCTGGAAGCGCTTGAACCCAGAACCGAGTCGATCAGTACGATGCCGACTTCGAATAGGACTCGGATACCTTCACAGAGGAACATGTCGAACACACGGAGAACGCATGGCCATGGCAGCGTTCTTGTGAAACAGCACATGAACCACTCGGTCATCACACAAGTCGGATTCACCTGTCAGATCATAAGAGCGAGATTCTCTGAGCGGGAATTCTGATTTATCGATCGCCGCGCGCAGAAATCGCACTTCACTTACGTCTAATTTGTTGAGTCGTTGCGCCGCTTTGGGTGAGAATTTCTTCAACAGACCGAATAGAATCAAGCCATCTAACTGAACGGTTTCCTGAAGTGACGGCGGCAGGTATGTTACGTGGGAGATCCTGAGCTCGCTCGAGAGGTAGATCGTTTGGGATATCCATAGGGGAGAATGTCTGCCCTCTCGCTTACCAGCCCGGGACTGTAGTAACCATTCAGATACTTGTCACAGATTTCGACAAAACAGAAGAAAGCGTCCTCGGTTGGCATATGCATGAGTAAGAGAGCCGCAACTGGCGCCTGGGCCTGACAATATCCTGGAACGATATATTCGGTCGCATTCGCGATTTTTCATTTCGTGAAGTTTGGAACCTCAGTATCTCATTTATACATACCGACTTCCGGTCGCATTATAGAGTAAGCTTTGAGGACGCGGAACAGTTCCTTTTGCCCAGACTCATCCTGTGAAGTTCGAAGGGAAGAATTCAGGGTCGGTTCTCAGAGAGAGCAACGATTTCTGGGGGCGGCACGCCCTATCTAGTCTCGTACCTCCGATTTGAAGAACTCGTGATCGGGGAATTGCCTGTCGATATCTTTCCGAATATCATCCACGTATACTGGGTCGCCGCTTTGAGAGTCTAAGTCTTGAAACAGACCCTGAAAGAAGGCCGAGGCTCGGATCGTCAGAACTCCGATGGAAATCCCGATTTTTTTCGCATTTCTCACTGCCCCGAGGAGAGTTCAGGATGAATAGGCTTACTTTTCGTTTTTCCTTGCGGAACACACCTCCGCAAAGGTAGGGCCAAGCGGCCATTCGCATCGACGAGGGAATTCCTTTGCGACATCTGTTGCGCAGCTGAAATGAGTTCATCGATTCAGGTTTTCCGAAGCTCACGAGCCCCCGCCTCGATTAATATGCTAGGGGCACTCTCCTCCGCATATTTCGTGATATGGAAGTCAAAGTGTGTGTCCATTGCTTGAAGATATCCGTGACGCCACGCATACTGATCGTTAGGGTTCATCAGATTGTTTCACGGAGCACCGTCGACTGGTCAATAATTCATTCGTAATCTCATCAGCGCAATCGTTGGGATGAATGTTCAAGAATCTCAGAATCAGGTTTTTCACTCCTATCTCTAATCTGATGACGAATCCATCTGAGAACCTTGCTGTCATTTTCGACTGAATTCCTACCTTCTTGAATTTCTTCGAAGTGAAGAGATCCCATTGCTGGAGCATGTCTCTCCATTTCTGTTCTCTACGCCGCAGAACTTCGCTTGGAATACTGGATTCTACGGCTCTGAAAAAGTAAGATGGTGCTCTCATGAGTAAGCAAAAGGTGTCTCGATCGAGGATCTCCGCTTTTGCGATGGATTCAGGATCGACGCAAATCATTTCACTTTCCCTCAACTCGAGCCTGACTCATTCGTGATCGATTGGACAAATAATAACAGGTGATTCCCGTGCGAACTGGCCTCATCTCAGGATTATCCATAATTCCAGCCTGATCAGTAGTGATCAGACTAGAATACTGAAGCCGCAGAATTATCTAGTAGCCGAGATATTACTTAAAAATAATCGAGGCCCCATGATACCTATGAGAATCACATCGTTCTGATGCCGCAGCGCTCACTGCGGAGGTGGCCACCGAACGACCTCGGGAAGATTAAGATCACTTGTCTCCGTCGATGAGCGAAATACCATCGATCCTCGACTAACTGAACGAGACATGCCGTCTCCGACTCGAGTAGAAAAAGCATGTGTCGAGTCAGCGGCGCTTCGAAAACTGAGGTCATAGCCTGAAGCTTCGTGAGCGACCCAGGCTGTCGGTGTCGGAAGACCGCAGCACCGAATGGTCCAGCAGTTGACCGAACGGTTGACAGGCAGCAGACAAAAGATCATGGGAGACTTCAGAGCGGTCATTTCAGCTGTGGCTTCCGCCTCATACTTCCGAACCAAAGACAGATCGGAATCTTTCAAGAAAGGGTCAGCCCGCTGATCTAAATGATATATCCTGAGTCTGCGAGTATTCTGCTTGAAACCGAGAGAACACTGCACTGCTGGAGAGCCACGGAGGAACTCCAGCGGAGTTTCCGTTAGACAGCAATCAGCTGACTGGTGACAACAAAACGGTGGACTCTGGGCAATTCACGCTGTCGAAAGTCTGTATTATATCGGATCCCAATGTGGAATAGCCTTGAAGTTTCCCTCACCTCACATCTTTCGTCACGTGTGGCGCTCGAATGAATCCGTACTTATCGGGCTGTAACTGCTGTTGTTCTTGATCGAGGGAGGTGTTGTCGCCTTGCCCGATGTCTTTCGTGACGGGTTCGTTTGTTCCCATCGTTATATCTTCGTTTTAGTACACAAAGCGATGGTGGGCTTCAAGGGGAGCACCGGAACTCCGCCATAATAACGAACTCCACAGGAGGATAGGTGGCAGAAAAGTCGGCGACTTCACGAACACAGAGCCTCACAACTCACAGTCAGAGGGGAGACAGCGGCAGCAGGCAATGGATAGTCGCCGAAACGTCCAGCAGAGGGGGCCGCCATCTTGCTTTCTATCGCATGTGCAAGGAGTGTCGACATCTGACCGCCAGGCAAGATGGCGGCGGACCAATTCGGCTGCCAGATAAACGGCGCGGCACGACCACAGGGCCCCCAAACCCTCGACTCATCCGTGGAAAAAACGCCGTGTTCGGCATTCGTACCTGTCCTTCCCGACAATCGTGGTCTCGCGAAGACGCAAGCCGACGATGCAGGAGAGAAGCTACGCTCGGCTGGGCGACCGAGAACTTCGGCCGCTGTATCGCATATTCTCGACTTATTCGAGAGGCTCGCCCTTCCTCCTGGCCGCTGTGAGACCGTATTGTAGTACGTATACTGTAGCACGTACTGCACTACTGTACAGAAAACGCATTGCAGTTCGGGGGTGATGAATCGAGCATTGACTTCATCATCACCAAAGGAGGTCGGCCGTGCGATTGGAATGCAACTTCCAAAACATTATCCGGCTTCACGTGGCCGAGCAGAACATTGCGCGCGAAGAGATTTCCTGCGCAAGAATGATCCGACTTACGGAGCACATGCAAAGTTCTCAAGGAACCCCATGTGCCGTGCCGAGGCATGACTCTCAGGGAGCCGAGGAAGCGGGCGAATCTCGAGACTAAATCGAGAAACGTCAAGTCTTTGGATGCGTAGAGCTCGTTCGGAATGGAACGCGGATCATGGCGAATTGAATCTAATCCTGCTCGATCACGCACAGGAACATATTGTTCAGCGAGTAATTTCATGGCGCGGATCCCCTTGAGGCTCATGTGTTCCGCCTTTCACACCTGATCGGAAGCCTCCAGAGCCCGATCCTCAGCGGCTCAGGATATCGTGACTTCAAGCTTGCTCCCATGGAAGTTTTGCTCATCCATGCTTTGGGAGCGTTCGAGGCCGACCTTCGAACATTCGGACTCGGGGAGACTTCACTCCACGCTTCCTGGGTCAAGAATCAACCAAATCCAAGGATCGTCCACGGCTGATGGGAGGATGAGAGTCGATCCTAGCTCCCTTTCTTGTGTCAATGAGTCGGTGATGTTCAACTCAATCATAACGGGTGAGATCAACGTTGATTGTAGCGTGATCTTGCCTGGGAAAGCCCCTAGTTTCCGAAGGAAGAATATTCGATGATTCCATGATGGTGCGGTGGGGTCCCTTTGTTGAGGACGTGCGGGTTTTGAGCCCCTTCTACCCATTCATCATATTGCGTTCACATGCGGTGAGCTCTCTCCGACTGGGCCGGAAAATCCCTCTCAGGAGACGCAGCGCGATTCACGCTCCGAGGAGAATCTTCCCTCTACGGCCTTCGAGTTCTTTCCTAGGAGATCGGTCTGCGGCTGAGAGAAATTGGTTCGGTGAAGCCCCCTGGTGCCCCCAAGTCGTGCGATCAGTGTCCCGACAGCGCTTTCCATGGATGGGGAAGTTCTTCTCGACCGAGAACTCCGAATGGGATGCCCCTGATTTTTCGATTGAGAAAGGAATCTTTTTCCATTCTGGGGAAGAAATGACCGGTACTGCGGTATCCAGAAAACTATCAATGTTTCCGAATTCCAGGACATCTCCAAGTCCGTAGAGTTCAAGGACGACTGATGCAAGAAGGGGGTGTTCTCCGCTCAGCTCGCCTCTAAAGGTTCGCGAGAGGCTTTCCCAGAAAACTCGAAGCGAGGGAGGCATCTTCACCCTCAATGGAAGCTGAGGACTGACTTCGACTCGCTAGGGGATCATATTCGAAAGTCGGCATTTACATCTCGAAGATGCGCGATAGATTCGGGCTATGACTTGTCGTAGAAAAGATCTAACAATGTCCTAACATCCCTAACAAGATCCCTAATTATCCCTAATCCCTAATTATTATCCCTAATTTTAATTATTAATCGATTATCCTAAGACCTTGGGATGTTGACGGGAGAAAAGTGCTAGCTGTTATTCAGTCTCTGGCAATTCAGTCTCACCTCAACAGCTCTCGGAGTTTTTGATCGATATTCCGGGTCGCGAGGATCGCGGAAACTCTCGGCCTAGATCGGGTCGCCCCCCTCCGATCTGACGGGCATTCCCAAGAAAAGACGTCAGACCGGCGACATCTCTGAGAAACTGAACCATCATACTCTACCATGCCTGACCACAGTAGTCTCGAGAGGATTGAGAAGGCGCACATCTGGTGAGGAACTCATTCTGGCTCTTGCGGCTGCCGACTGATGATAATTCGGGTTTTTGCGCCCCCGCTCCTGCGATTCATTGCTCTCATATCTTTCACACCATAAGTGAGGTGCGGAAATTGAATCATCCTCCACAAGCATGGATTTCTGGAACGTGGAAGTGTGCTCAAGGACAGCTGAGCCTTCGGAGTGAAAGGGCGTATTACGCGCGTTCGCTCTGAGCACACTGTCGTTCCTCGACCGAAAAACTCGCCGGTCGGAGTCCGCCGCGGCGGCCGCTAGGTAATCGGGGCAGCCCACGTTTCGAGCCATTGCTGAGCTAGATTGCTCAGGCCACGGCGGGAGAAGCTCCGAAGCCCACCTACAGCATCGCAGGTCGACCGGAGAAACCCATACTGAGGCGGACCGGGAACTCTTGGCTCCCGGAGCTCCTCGTCGTGGATCGACCTCTTCCGCGCCATCGATTAAGCTGGACCCGAGCTTGATGTAGACTGTCAGGAGGAGCATGGATACCCCATTCTTTCTTCGCCCGCTCGACGGAAGCTGATTGAATCCTTCGCTATATGCTTGAAGTTCTGTCTTGCCTATCCGGACTTTTTTCCATGAGCTGCATTCTAATCGTCGATCGCTCGCTCTTGGAAGTATCTACAAAGAATCTTTCGGCCGGCTGACTTCCGGGGGGGCCAGAGCGGGGACGACTTCAACAATCATCGAGCCCGTGCCGTTTGTCGTAGTTAGGGGCATGGATGTTCCGCTTCAACGAATGATCCCTGTGATCAATGGGGCATCCCCAAGTCGAGCAGTGATATCACTGCGAGGGCGCACAGTGGTACGCGAACTTCACTTGCCGGTGGGGCGGCGACCGAGCCTGAGCATTGTCGAATGGAGTGGAAGTTGCGTCAAGAGCCTTTGTTGAATCGATGAGAGTGAGTGTTGTATGAATTACGCTCTGAAAGTTTAGGCGTGTGTACTCCTAAGGGCGCGCTCTCCGGCGATTCCCGGGCGCCAAGCCGTGGGGGAAACTCGAAGAAGCAGGAAGTTCGATAAGCGTGAGGCCGGCGCCGCCCAATTAGCCAGCTTGCTCACACTCGATGAGATTCGGTAGCGGCATCGCTGCTGCGGCGGCCGCCGCCGCCGAGGAAGATCCGTTGACGGAGAAGAGGCATTCGGCGCAGAGAGTTTTCAAAATACTCATCATCGGGATCTAGTTTTCCTCACAGCATCCGTCTATCGCTGTTGCTTGTCGGCGGCGCTGCTGATGGTGACGAGAGGAAGAAGTTCGTCGTCACTCTGATCGTTGGTTGGCTGCTTCTCCGAGCGGCTTGCTGGGTTTGGTCGTTCATTCGTCTGTTCATCCATTACGTTCGGTTTCTCCATTCCTTCTCCACCGGCGAAGAGAAGAGCCGCGTCACAACATCGTCGACCCTCCTCTTCGCCCATCGACAGCGGCGGCGGCGGCGGCGGCGGCGGCGGCGGCGGCAGCAGCAGCGGCCAGCATAGGAGAAGCGGCGGTAGCAGCAGCAGCAGCGGCGGCGGCATTAGCCCCCCGCGTTCGGTCCTCGCCCGCTATCACTGCGCACCTGTGGCAGCCGCGGCTAGCTGGCCAGCGGCGACGACGACCGACCGACGAGTAGACAGAGCAGAAGAGTGTCTTCGCCATAACGGCTGCTTCTTGACTGTCGCGATCCCGCGTGCTTGATCGACGTTCCTCCGAGTGACTAACTGTCTATTTGTGAGCCTAACTACCGCTTGCCGAACGGATCAAGAGCTAGCAAGCAACATATCGTCGCTTGCTTTGTAAAACCGTCCGGATCATCGAGATTCATCGAGTGGTGCTGCCGCGACCCAAGCCGGTTCGTTAGCTCGTCTGGAAAGCAGTGAAAGCTTTTCGAATCAACGTTCAAAATGACCGAGTCCGAGACCAAGACCGAGGTTTCTCCTGTTGAGGACAAACCCAAGGAGGAAACCGCGGCTGCCGGTGCCGAAACAACGGCTACCGCCAACGAGGAGCCCCCGGTGAAGGAGATGCGGGCCGTAGTGCTGACCGGTTTCGGGGGTCTTAAGTCGGTCAAGATCCAACAGAAGCCGCAACCCACCCCCGCCGAAGATGAAGTACTCATCAGAGTTCGTGCTACGTAAGTTGTCGTTTTGATTTGACCATTTCATTACGCGTCTCTGCGCCGAATATGTTTCGCCCGCCGGCCGGCCGGCGAGTAGCCGCCAGATAGACAGCCATGTTTTCGCCCGCCACACCCGATAGCAGAGCACTACTAACACTAGTACTGCCCCGCCCTAGGTGGCGGAATGCTTGAAATCTGTCGTTTTTCCTCGAACGCGACATTAGAATCAAACGTCTAGAACTTTCTGTGGGACCGTTTTGCGAGAATTCTGAAATCGTACGCTCGCTGTCATGATCAACAGGCTGGGCTGGGGGTGTCGGGGCGGCGACCGAATGTGCTCGATGATGGTTGGTCGGTAGCTTGGCTAGCTGGTTGGCTGGTTGTTTGGTCGGATGGATGGATGGGTTGCCTGCCTGTTGGCCGGCCGGTAGCCTGCTGCCGGCTGGCTTGTTGCTCGCTGAATAGATGACTCTCTTGGTTGCCGCTTGGTTTGAGGAGCTGCGGCATCGGGTACACGACGACGATGCTTGCTGACTCGGGGCGCGGCACCGTCGTCAGCAGCATTGACGACGACGACACCGACGGTGACGACGAGCGCGGCGGACAACAAGATGGCTTCTCGGCTTCGTAATTTTTTCGTTCTTCCACTGAGCATTGTTGCTTTCCGCTATTATCAACTCCTCGCTCGAGACAAAGCCGAATCGCCGTTTTTTTCGGCGATAAGCCGCCGATTCCAAATGTTTCCGAGGGATGCCATTGCGTGGGGGTGGGGAATCTAATATTATGAACTGCCGTGTGCGATTCACTCCTCTCGAAGGGATTTCATGACCGAAATACATTCTTCGTTCGAGGCCGGGGATCATTTTGCTCTACCGTCGGCGATTATTATTATCGACAACGATATTTCGTCCGATCGGCCGATGCGTGAGTCTGAGCGGCAAAAGCGCAGAAATATTCCTTCGAGCGAAATGTCAGCCTCTTGGCGCTTTCACGTCTTGATTGGAAACCGTCTCTCGTCAGGCTCTCGAGCAATTCCAATCGGAGATCGATCAAAGTCAATCAGACCGCGATGAGTTCCCAATGCTGAACGTCGCTTTTTGAGTGCGGTCGAGGGAGACTTAGTTTGGTCGTACGATCAGTAATGAATCGCTGTCGATCGTCGACTGAATCGAGCTAAAAATTTCAGGTTACTAGATCTTATTTCATTGTTTTGGTTCGAGCAACCAACAGTCCGAAAGGCTATCTCTCGCTAGTATATACAAGCGCGCTCAGTCGCGCCGGCAATTGTAAACTGAGCGCGCAAGACGTGAGCCTCAATATACGGACGAGTCTATTCCACAGTCAGCTCTACGAGAGATCACGTCAGGGAGGGCGAGCCTCTGGAAAGAATCATACCATATCGCTTGATGATAGATTCTCGACAGTCTAACCGAGAATCATTATTATTGATGGAGCTCGGCTCAATCCTCCCTGAGCGGACGTCTTGCCAAAAAGAGCGAAAATATACGATATAAGCGACTCGGACAACTCGAAAACCATGGTGTGGGCCGCATGGTCTTCTGGAGACGAAAAGTAGACTAATCAGTGACACTAGCTGGTTTGCCAAATTGTCGAATTATTTCTCGCTGTCTCGCTCTAGTGTTGACTCGATCCGTCTCACTATTTTCCCGTGTCTCTCTTCTTCTCTTCCATTCGGCGTAGACGTGCTGAGAATTTTTCCACGATGCGTCACAAGCGGTTGGAATTCGACGATCGCCACCTCAACGTGCTTTAGACGAATACCCTGGATTCTCGGGTTCCTGCTTCAGTCACATGGCGCGACTCATTACCGAGATTCGTTTGCCAAATTCCAAATCGATGATGAGAGCTAATCTTGCTCGCATCTCGGCATCCACGACGGACATTATACTTCCGTGCAAGATCATACGCAAGAATGATGGAAAATTCCCCCAGAATATAACTATTGAACGAAATACGGATAATATGAGCGCGGACTCCCCGGGCTGCGACTGACGTCTACAGGCGCTTAACTCAGTGCGGTATAGATATATGAGCTTGGAACCGAGATTTAATTTCCATCCCAATTATTCTTCCAGTGGTCTCAACTTCCCGGACTTGATGGCGAGGCAGGGCGCTCTCGATAACCTGCCGAAGGCTCCTTTCATCATGGGCTTCGAGCTGGCGGGTGAAGTGGAAGCCGTCGGAGAGAAAGTTGAGGGATTCACTGTAGGCCAGAGGTTAGTAGATATATATCGTGCTCTTTACCCGCAGACAGGGAAGGGTGTTCTTCCTCGGAAACTGCATATACAATTATACAAATAGTTCCATGCCTTGACTTTTGTAGTATCTTTGCTCAAGACAGCCAGTCTGTAAGTCGACGTTTCCCGATTTGGATCCGATACGACTCGTGTGACCCATTGGTAATATATTCTAACATGCTGATCCGTCTCTTTAGAGTTTGCGCGCTGTCCGACATGAAAGCCTGGGCTGAATTGACGGCTGTTCCAGCCAAGCACTGCTATCCTCTTCCTGACGGGATCTCCTATCAGGTACTTGGCCAATCGTCTCGAAACTCCCCTCAGTGAACGAAAGAATGACGAAAACGACATTGTTCGTGAACAGCGATACGATTCTCGATCTCTTCTCTCAGGATGCCGCTGCCGTACTTGTGAACTACACTGTTGCCCATAGTCTATTGTTCGACGTGGCCAATATCCGGAAAGGTCAAACCGTTCTCATCCTCTCGATCGGTAAGCACGATACAGTGGAGTGAAGAGGGGATATTCTTCATTCTATAGAATTTCCTACGAGCTTTACGTGACACATGTCTGCAAAGTCGAAATCCCGCGTTGTATCGGTTGTAGAATCGAGCGCAACGAACCGTGCTTTCCGGAACGCATTCGCCGGCGGGACATTAATTCGGGTGGGGATGCGACACGGGCGTCTTCGGTGCTAACGTAGAATGCTTTCGTTCCTCAGGCGGGGGTGTCGGTCAGGCCTTGGCTCAGTTGTGCAAGACTGTCAAAGATGTGACGGTCATCGGAATTGCCTCAAAAGCCAAGCATGAACAACTGAACGACGTTTGTCACCATCTGCTCGAGCGGGAATCCTACACTGTCACACAGGTCAAGAAGGTCGCCGAACACGGAGTCGATGTCGTCCTGGATTGCTCGTGCGGCGAGGATGTCAGCAGGGTTAGTGTCTCGGATTCCGATTTCCCTACTCAATCTGAACGCAAGAATGGAGGAGTACCCGGTCGACGACAGCGGATGCAGGAATTCAATTCTTCTTTTACAGGGCTACTCCCTCCTCAAGCCGATGGGTCGCTACGTGCTTTACGGCACTTCCTTCTTCGTTTCGGGCGAGACCAAGAACCTCTTTTCCTTCGCCAAGAGCTGGTGGCAGGTCGACAGAATCAACCCGATCAAGCTGTACGACGACAACAAGAGCATCAGCGGCTTCAATATGCGTCATCTCCTGTTCCAGCAGGGACAGCACGCGTATATTGCCGAGAAAGTCGCAACCGTCTTCGATTTGTTCAAGAGCTCCAAGATTTCCCCGGTCGTAGACTCGACTTGGGCCTTCGAAGACATTGCTGAAGCCATGCAGAAGATGCATGACCGCAAGAACGTCGGCAAGCTGCTCCTGGATCCGGCCAAGGAGCCCAAACCGCGACCTGTCGAGCCCGAGAAGCCCGTCAAGGTCGGACGAAAGGTGCGTAAACTCAGCTAAATAACGCTATCGCGAACGCCGCATGATGTCAGAGTACAGGTCGGCCTACAGCCAGTGAATTACAACGTTATCCCTCTCGTTCCTTAGGAAAGCAGAAAAGACAAGAGGAATAAGGAGAAGAAGGAAAGCGAGGAGAAGAGCAAGAAGGAGGCTGACGAGAAGAAGGCTGCAGCCACCGACAAGAAGTCCGACGACGCTAAGGAAGCCAACGACAAGGATGCTTCAAAGGAAGAAGCGAAGAAGGAGAACGGCGATGCCGAAGAAAAAGAGAAGTCGAAGGACTAAGTGTGTTCCTGTGTTGGGATGCCCTCTATCTGTTTCGGCTCAGCCAGTTGTTGAGCTGTTGCTGCAGCTGCCGGAGAGGTCGAGGGCTACAGCAAGCATCTAGGTCTCGTCGCACATCTTTTCACCCCATCTAATGGAACCTGACACTCTCGTGACGGCCTAGACCAAGACGTCGAAGAAAAAGGATAGCACAATTTTAATACACCGCCGACTGATTGAATCGTACATTGATCAGGAAATCAAGCATGCATGTAAACCGATCGAAGAAACATTTGGCCAAATTTGTACGGCGCCTCTGCTCCCACTACTCTGGAGCGAGCGAGTCAGCGTGCGAGAAAGGAAGATTTTCAGTGGAAAGATACCTTGGATGAGCGTCGGACAAGGAAGACTTTTAACATTTTCAACAGAGGAAGACAGACGGCGATGATTATAATGATAAAAACAACAACGACTTCCTACGATCCGATGGGTAATTTTCTCATTATTGTAACTGTCCTAACTTCGACGAAGCAACGAAGAAACATTGGAGATTTCTTCCATGTCTGCTCATTACCGTGGTTGATTTGTGCTCATTTCGGTGCTCATTTGAAAGACGAACTGTTGGATGGATGGGCTGACGGATGAAAGGCAGAAAGTTAGATACAGAGCAGAGAATACGAGGTCAGACGACAAGGCAAAAACACGGGAGAGTTGCCCGCATGAATACGAAGAAGATGAAGCCAGTAAACTGAACAAAGTCGATACTATGCCCCTCTCTCATTGGCATACCATTGCAATTTACTGTATTAGATGTATCTGTCGCAGATCCTAGCGGCGACAGTCTAGTAGTGAACGCGGTATCAGACATCCACATACACCATCCATACATTTCACACACATATCTCTCACTCATCATCTGATAATTTGGTATAAACTTGACGGTCTTATTGTGTCACGGGCAGGGGCGTACACAGTTTTTCCGCGGCGGAGCTACGTTCAGTTCCGGGGAGAAACGGCTTCAGAATGCGCGTTCCTCGAGTCCTATGCTCGAGTGTTGCAGCCGTAAAACCTTGGGGGCCCCACTCGGTCCCTCCTGAGTACGCAATTGATCACGGGCGGTGGGCCGCTCCGATTCTTCCAGCCTTTGGCACAGAGCGCTGCAAAATGAATAAAACTCATTATATTCCTAAACTTTCTATTGAATGGAACCGTGTTTTGAAAGTCATATGATAAGTAGAGCTCCGATTTCGTAACATCAAGAACATGGCCGGACTCGAGCGCGCGCTGGCTCGCTCTCGCCATCTTTCACGGAGTGAAATCGTCCAGTCCGTCGCCTGAATCTCCGTCCATCGAGTAGCACGCTTAGGAAGCTCGGAAACTCATGATGAATAGATCATGGCCCCTTATTCCCGGAGTGAAGGGACGCACATGCCGTATGCACAGCTCGTGGTCCTCCATCGATTCGAACGCTCCCTAGTTAGAGGTTCTCAAACTTGCCTGTACGGGGAACCCCTGAGGAGTTCGACGGAAACCTCAGGCCCTGGACCCTTCCAAGGAACTACAGCCTCATCTGCTCCTAGCATCGAAAAACCTTCGGATATCGACGAGAGCCGAGTATGTCGCACAGGATGCATCAGGATACGCAAGCGGATTACAATTGTGAGAAAGAGATCGAACAAGACGATTGCCGGCTCGCGGAACCCTAGGTTTCTGTTGGATCCCTGAGAACCGCCGTTTCGAGTTACGCTCAGCTGATGACGTCCTCGGATGAGAATCCAAGACGACGAGGACCCTCCTCCTGACTAACTGGACAGGCTCGAAGAATAGAAGAGCCGAGCCCGCGCCAAGCCGTTCGTGATGAAATGTTCCTGCACAGAAATGACATGTCCTCGTCCGGTTTCGGTCGAGATGCGAGAGAATCGTTGCGTGTCTACTCCCCCGAGCGATTAGGGGTGACTCGAGCACAACATGCTTGAGTCAATTTGCTCACAGCTGGACGATCGTGATAGAAACTTACAAGAATTTATGCTTTCCTTGCGGAGGCATCCCATCGGATGGGCGGTTCGGAACTCCAACATCGGATGATGTTTTGGCTTGGCGAGTCGGCCAGATACCTACGCCTTGAGCTCATGAGTTGACGGGGGAGCTCCTCGACCTCGTACCCTCATGTCGTTCGTGACCATCGCATGCGCCGCGAAGCGCTCCCGAGCACTTGCTTCATGCGGCACGCCGGCACCGGGGCGAGTGAACATTCTCTTATATTCGGGATTATTTCAGCTGATAATCCTTATAAGGAGCCTAGGGCGGAAACCGAAACATCTTGAACACTCCGGATGATCACACATTCCCCTCAGCTGAGGTAGTGACCCTCAGTCAGGGAAGAAAGCCGGTAATGAGCTCCTTAATCAAGCCACGCCTGTGTGACGACATCCCAAGGGCGCGAGGAAAGAAAGAGATATCTTTGGGACAGACAGAATTCGAGAATATTCAGATTCTCGATGGGGACAAGAGCTGTATCCTTTTCCGCTGGTCAGGCAGATGAGCTAAGCTTCAAATCCGAATTTCAAATCGGAAACGACTGCAGGAATTCCGAGATGTCAGGGGGGTACTTTGGTTGAGGGCACGGGGGCCATAGCACCCCCAGGGTTTTTCCGGCTGAAGTAGTTGGTTTATTTGCTGATCATTCCGGGGAATCTCCCATCTAGAGCTCATCGAGGCGCTCGAAGCCCGCCGGGAAAAGTTGATCGAGCTGTTCCTGGCGTTCCCGCTGATATGACTGCAGGCGTCTCGAGGGTTCCCGAGAAGAGCATAGTGTCGATTAAGCTGATGTTTGAGTTTTCTTGGATTCAAGCTATTCGGAGTGCTGACTCTCTCGAGTCTTCCCCACTCAAAACAGAGCTTCCCAGAGACGTCTTCAGGCGCATATACCGCGGGCCCTATGAGCTTCAACATGAAATCTTTGACATCGAATCCGTTCTAATTGCGCAAGCTAGCTGGCGAGAAATCTCAGTCAGGCACATCGTGTCAATGGATTGTACAATGTGTATATGATGTGATCTCGTCTCATGAAGACACACTCCATCAATTCAATAGACTTGAACCATCTGCTGTGACCAGAAGCCTTCAACCCCAAGTTCTATCCTCTGTAAGAAATCAAGTGATGAAGATGAATATTATTCTCCTCCGTAGCAATAAGGAGAGTGAATGATACACCGATGAGTTCCCTTCCTCCCTCCTTGCCTCTGGCTGCGCACGCAGCAGAACAGACTGTCGAGACTCTATATAGATGTTTCCTAGCAGGAACGGCAATCCGAGAGAAAGAAGGGATCCTGTACGCGCGAACTCCTGCTCGGATGGTCTACCGCCGGGGGGCTCCTCTGGGACCGATGCGACGGGTAAAACGACTTCAGAGAACATCTTAGTAGAAATCATCCGCTAGAACAGCGGCGACTACGACGAACATCGGATTGATGTGAGCATCGTGAGCGAACAACTTGTGAGAGCTTCGATCACATTGAAGATTGTAATTCGAATCTCATGAAGGCAATGCTGGAGCGTCCGATTTGCGGAATCAAGTCGAGATTGGGCTTTCTCCGATCCGCTGCATAGCTCCAATCGGCTCCCAGACTCCCAGATTCGCGAAGAACCAGGTCATAGCGGGATTAATAATCTCAGGATGGTAGCGACTGTCGGACGGAGGCTCTCAAATGATTCGCTCCTCGAGTCTGGCTCGACAGAAACGAATTATGCGTCCTGACACTTCTCCCAGGGTAAAGTATCTGCAAAATCGAGATCGAGCTGATCGACACCCGGTACACCCATTGGAGGTCCAGGTCTCCTTCTCGATATAGGATTGGAAGAGCCCAAGCGTTCCTCGGAAAGCTTGCGACCACGGACCTTATGGAGCTGCTCATCCGTCGTGGCTCGCGCCGCAGTCTGCGACTGAAAAATCACGAGGAGAAAATTTCAGGACCCGCTCTCGCGTACATTCGTCATAGGAGATCAACAACGAAGCAAGGAAAAGAAAATATTTTCATTCGACTATGGACTATGGGCAGAACATGATTGCATCGAATATTCGATCCAATTTTTTTTCAATCGACCGTTCCCTATTTACAATTATTTGCTAAACGAAAATCATGATATCCTATCCAAGGAGAGTTCGACGCTGAGTGAGACACGCTTGCACGCCGATCCGCTCTCGCATGCACACCCGAGCCACATTCTCATACTCTAACATTCTTGTTCACACGAATCCGTTGCCAGAATTCTCGGCAGGAACTTCACAAAGCTATACACGAGTAGATCTCTCTTCGGAGGTCTCTGGATAATCTACGCGGCAAATAAACGCCCTCCCTAATATCCACATCGGATCATCAGACTACACGCGAGGTGGATATCCCTCCCCTCAGATATTCCATCTGCTCCAGCCATCATTTTATAACGCAGCGATCGGCTTCAAAAATATACTTCGGCGCGAGTTTAGAAGGGTCACTAATGTGGACTCCCTTGACTGGGCTCATGAATCGCAGAGTTGGTGACCATTGAGTAGTACCGGTGGTGAAGTATTGTTGCTGATGAAGGAAGCAACAATCAAGTCGCTCGACATTCCTCTAGCCATGTGCGTAAGTGTTCGTCCACAAATGTTATTAAGCATTCCTCTTTGCAGACTGAAGCTCCTCCCTAGAAGCATCATTTGAAATCAGGGAACTTTCTCGAACATGACTTATCGTGCACAAAGGATATTTTGAAGCGCCGCCGAGATCGATGGCATGATCATATCGTTGGTTTCCGGGTTCGAGATGGACGAAAAAACAGGACTTCGCTCAGTAACAATCGCATTGATTCTCGAAAATCCGCGGGGAAGCACCGCGCTCCCTCCGGAAGCGGGCGTTTTCTCCGCACCGGGCGGATACCATACACTTGCTAGGGATCAGCCACAAAGTTCTACGATTCAAGTTCATTAGATCGAGGAACTTCCTTGAGATGCCTACGATCCCATTTCTGATCAACGCCTCCGATGCGAATAATTCTTCCTCATTCATTCGTGATTGAGTCTCACACTGCCCGACTGAGCCATCGCGGATGCAGACGGAGCGCCTACGGCTCGGAGGGCTCAGTCACATTCATCTTCTTGATAGGCTGGTCGACTTTGTGACGGACCGGACACAGAGGTACTCGGAGTCGGACGTCGTTGCGCTGATGAACCGCTGCTGCTGCCGCTACTACTGGAGCTGCTCCCGCCCTGATCCAATTGGAGACGGCATATGGGACAGGTGGCATGAAGCTCTAACCAAGGAACGATGCAAGGAGTGTGGAAATGATGGCCACACACAAGACGTCGCGTGACCTCATCCTTCACGAAGTCCTCCATGCACACTGAGCATTGCATGTTCGCCGCCACCTTGAGCATTGAAGGAAAAGAGAGGCGTGAGATCAGCTGTACCGCGAGCTAGCATTCTCATTCCGATCTCCATCGATGACAATTCACCCGACGCGGTCAATCGACTCACCTGCTCGGGCGAAATTTTCACCTCAGGAATGGCTTGTATTTGATCTTTTGCCAATGGTGCTTGACCTGTGCCTTCGAGTTGATTAAGTAAATGAGTAATTACGGCGTCTAAGCCCCCGCGACCCCACGCGTAGTCTCCCGGGTTTCCGTGTACTTGCATCAGCCTGAATGGAAGGAAAACCCGTCATCGTTTTCTGGCATCGATATAGTTCTGCCTCTTACGAGAGCTCAGATCCGGGAGCTTTCGGATCGCTATGATTGGGGGGGGCTGATTTGCTCGGGGCCAGAACGACACTCACAGAGGACCTGCTTGAAGATTGTAGTTGCCCAAGTTCAGGCCGTTGTCGATGATACCGGAAAAAAGCTGATTGATCAGGAATCCCGGCGTTGGTGAACGTCTAGAAATCGATGGCAGAGTTCCGAGATGCTGTTATCTGTTTCGAATTTTTTTGGTCGAAACCACTCCTTCCTACTTACCCGAGTGTATGGGTTACGAGATCCGACCAAGAATCTTGGTCCGCATTCGCCTGTTGTTCTGTCTCCTCGAGCTCTTCGATAAAACCACCTTGACACCGAGGGCAAGTGAGATCCTGGAACATCGCAATCATGCCTGAACTCGAGCATGAACTTTTCCATGCATTCTTCAATCGGCGGCATGTTCGTGATCGATGCTCAATTTCTCAGCTACAAGATCTCAGTTGTTCGAAGCGTGCACCGACGTGTTCCCAACAAGCGCCCGGGATATTTAATTCTTCGTCTCCGGTCCCCTCTCGAATTACTATTCAAAGTTATTGTTCCACACAATGCTCTGTCGAGCGATGTTAACTCTATTCTTCGCCCCGTGGAGAGATGAAGGGAAAGTTGATCGCGAGAGTCCTGATGCTTTCGGTATTTTTCCTGCTTAGGCTACGCAGTCGGCAGCAACCTACGGAGACTTGCTCCTATGACCACTCGGTACGATGGGGGAATGTGTTTTAATGGGGCACCTCCAGAAGCCTCATACAGCTATGCAGCTTGAACTCTTCGGGTCGATCAGAGCAGCTGAAGCCTCCCCGCTGAGCATCGATTCTACGCCGTGTCGCAATTACGTACCGGGCGTTCAGGTTCAACCTCTACGTTACACTTATGACAGAAGAAGCGAGGCGAGCTCCGGTTTCTGAGATCACCCGATGCCTCCGCCATCTCCACACCGCAGCGAGCAAAACACTTGCCGCACAGCGTACTCTCCCGACAAATTTGTGTGGATTCCCACTCCACTGCTCAGCCTAATGAGAAAAGACAAGCAACACAACAAACTCCCCGTTTTAAGCAACGTTTGCCTCCGGCACTTGTGGCGCCATCTTTCAAACTCGCGAGCTATTCGAACCTCGAGCCGGACGGTATCCTCAAGGCATGCACCCAAAGACGGCCGAGCAGATACAGGACCCGGAGTCGAGCCGCGGGTGTCGCGTTTTTATCCCGTGAGTTCGTTCCCCTGTCGCCTCCCCTGCATATTCATTCCTGATTCTTCTGTCTTCGCTCCTGGCCGCATTCACCCAGCTATGAGCGAGGCTCGGAGCCCGAGCCGAGATCAAGTGCCTATGTGAGATCTCGGTGAGCCGTGTCAAGCTCCGCTGACTGATGTCGCTCTTCGCTTCCATATGAACTGACTGAAATGGCTGGCTGAGAAAGTGCTGTCCGAGTTGTGCGTTTGTTCCGATCCTTAAGTGGCTGAATGCGTTTAAGCGGGGCTCGGATCAGCTGGTGCGGTTTACACTCGGGCAAACGACGAAGTTAGTGGTGAGAAACTCAACGCGACGACAGCTGTGTTTCATTGAGAAGCCCTAACGTGTGCGTGCGTCTTCGTGGAACCGGGAAATATGTAATGGATTGAATCATCCGAGTGAGTAATTCAGAGGTCGGTTGAACTTTTGTGAGCGACCCGCGGGTGCGAGCGAAGGACGTTTGTTATTGATTGGGGCGGGAGATCGAAGCATGTACGCGGGTCTGGACGGTGGACGGCGCGGAGTTCGTTTCCGCATCCGGAATACCCACCCTGTTTGCGGAGATCACTGGCCCATGGATGAATGTTGGGAACGAGTCGACTTTCTGTATTGAGTGTTTGCTCACCCAGACCATAGACCGATGCGAGGAGCATGGAGTAGCGAAATCTCGTGCGTTTGGCCTCCATTGTCAACTCTCATGCGGTCTCCGCTGGCTCGCCTCAGGAATCGTCGTTCGTGTAGAGTGTAGGGAAATCATCCGATTCTCCGCGCGAGCCCCATCATTAGTGCTCCATCCGAGGGTTTTCCTCCACGGGCATGATTCGAGTCCCGAGTTTCGTTCGGAGGAAATCTTCGTGCAAGGCTCTAGTGCAATCCGATCCGCGACAATTATCCGGTAGAATACAAGAGGATCACGTCTTGGCACGAATTAACTGAGTTGCGGGCTCCGCGAGGAGGTCGCTGAACTTCAAATCTCTCTCATCCACAGAGATAACTCAGAAGCCATGGAAAGAGTTGAAGTCCGACTCAACTTGGAGGTTCCTCGCAATTCGTGTCTGTATGAGGTTCGGCAGTTGATAGCTTCAAGATTCGACAACATCCACTGGCTGGATCTTTGTGAGGTGAGTAAGCTGGTGTCCCTGTTGCTTCTTGCCGGATGAAAGAGCTTCACGTCGATTCCCACTGAAGGACTAAGAGGCTAACTTGCTCCTCCGTCGAATTCGTAGGACGATCATCGCGTTTGTGATGACAAAAGACCTCTCATAGCGTCGATACCCAGCGTGACATCCGAATTGGGATGCGAATTCGTGGCCGACGAAACCTACCCAGACTGGTGCATCGCCGAACCCGGCACAGATATCGAGAAAAGCTGGAAAGTACGGAACAATGGTAAGTCGATGCATCGTCCCTCGATCGATGATGAGCCCAGTAGTTTCCGAGGCAGTCGTCGATCGTCAGCCTCACTGAATGAATTTTTCGACCAGGATGTCGGAGATGGCCCGAGGGAACTCGTTTGCGTCAGTGCTGGGGAGATCTCAGCAAGGTAAGTTCAATCAGCCGATAATCTCCCACGACGAAGGAGACCCGAATCCTCTGACACCAACGAATGACTCGAGCTTCTCGAGGCTCCATCATTCCAATTGATCTCCAGGCTCAAACGGCGTCTGTACCGGCGCTTGACGTGGACGAGGAAGGCGACGTGAGAGTGCCAATTTCTCTCCCAACTCACAACGGAGTTTTCCAAGCTCACTTCAGGTAATTGGTCACTCCTGAGGCTTTACGACACCCGGTTCCCCTCGTCGTTCGGAAGTCTGCGAAGTCTGATTTTTTTTCTCTCCTTAGGTTGTATCATCCAGACTTCGGATATTTCGGGCATAAACTTTGGTGCAATCTGATTCTTCGGGAAGAAAGCTCCGTTCAGGTAAACTACGGTCTCGGCACTTTCTTGAATCTGGGGGTCGTACTGTATCGCCTCTAGGACTTTCTCGAGAGCCGGCCTCTCTCGGAGGGTGGAGGCATGCCAGTGCTTGATCTGGGAACAGAGGGGAGTTCCTCCTTCTTGTTCGGCATACTATATCTTGTCCTTATCGAGCCAGAGGAATCTTCTAAAACACGCATATATAGCTGAGATCCGGAACAGGAATTCTGTAAGGCACACACGCAAAGGCTCGGCTCACGTGGTCAACTTCGCGACTCAAACCCCTCTGGTTATACATACATATTTAATTAAATCTATTGATCGAAATTCGCATCGCTGCCTCCAGGATGTCTCGAGTGACGTGAGTTCAATTCGTCTCCCCTAGTTAGCACAGAATGTTGCGCGGCTGCCAGCGACAGTCCTAAGGAAATTCTTCTCCTTTGAAGATATTGGATGATTTGGACGTGGAACTCCCTCCTTGCTTCGATATCGACTACAACGAGGACCTCCTTCGGAGGCAGGTTCAGAGCTCTCCGACGGCTTTCCGGCACAAGCCGCGTCAAGAGCAATACAGGTAATTTTTATTCATCAGGCCCTTCTTGGAAGTACAAGATCAGACATGACAGGTGCACTCTGATGATCCTCAGACTCGAAGCCGAAGCTCTTCCCGAAGCATTCATAACTGGCGCCTTGAGTGCGTGTTCTTCAATATACAATGTGGCCAAGGCCCTAATTGAACCTCGATCTCACGACGAGAGGTCGTCTGCGAATCGCCCAAAGCGCTGAGGTGAGCGATCCATTTACAAGATTCGCTAATCGGACCATTTGCAGCCTGATCGAAAATCTGATCAGGTGTGTAGTCAGAGAGTCAGGAGCTCCAATTTTTCGCAGGCGTCGCACAAAACTTCACCCTTCATGCTGCGGACGATCGACCTCGGCGTCTCATTGATTTAAGCTGTGTAAAGTCATTCATGTAAAGCAAACAGCAGGATAAATGCTTTTACAAGGAGGTCTCCGGCTCTTTCGGTCTCTTATGCTAGTCCCCCTGAATTTTGATGGCCATTGCCAGTCTGCAGTCATCTACAATCTACAGGCTAATCGCGCACCAGCGAGTCCAGCCCTACTGACATGAGATCAGCCCCGGGGTCTTGGACGCCTTACTAACTCAAAACTATGAACTCATGGATGATGTGCGCGATCACTTTTCAGTTTTTATTGTTCCTTCGAAGCTGTCTTCCGTGAGATAGCTGATTCGGAATGACCGGGCACCGTACACTGTACGGCATTTTCCTCTAATGAGCACTGCGCATAAGGTTCGCGCCTCTCAATGAGAATATTTCACAAGCTGCCCCTTCCGGATGTCATCAAAAGTACACAAATTAGTTAAGCTCACGCACTGACTGAGACAGCTAACTGAGATGAAAATATGCAATACAGTATGTACATGGAGATAAGCAGGTAACAGACTGAAAATGGAGGAGCTGCACTCTAAGAATATATGATGTACGAGTCATTCCTGTGTGGGTAGAGTTCCAACGGAGCTCAGCAGGTGTGGATGCAGTGGACACCGATGGCTGTACAAGTGCATACTTTGCACCGTTCCGTGAGCTCGGTCACAACTTCGTTGACTCGGTAGTACTTTCCGTAAATGTTGCAGCCTGCATTAGAGGGAGTGTTACTTGATTCGCGCTTCCCTACAGCACGTGCTGCATCCGTCTCCCGAAATCCGATCTGGTTCCTGACGAAACGTACCTGAAACCTTGAGGAGATTCCACACGGAGCTGCTCGCGGATTGCGACTGATTCTCGGTGACGAAATCGTGAAGGACGGGAGAGTGTTTGGCGGCGGAAAGCGTGCCGAATCGAACATTATCTGGAATTCCATCCAAGATTACAGGGGAATGCCTCTCTGGATGGGGTGGATGAAAATTCAAGCTCCGATGTCGTGGGAGAAGACCTACTCTCTCGCGTTGCGCTGTGCTTGTCGGACATGTCCTTGAATAGCGAGCGCGCGAAAGGAGACTCGGTACCCGAGAGAGCTTTAGCTTCCGTCGGTGGGCTCATGGTGACCGTACTTGTCGGAAGAGTGTCTGAGAATTGGATACGGTCAGCTTTAAAAGTATCAGTCTCGGCAATTTTCTTCACAATCCTGCGAAACTTGGTGTGCTACGGATACATCCTCATTCTTTCATCATCTGGCACAGCACATACTTGCGGCATGCTGAAGTAGGACTTTGAGTGTCGCCGTTGGAATCGTCGTGAAATCAGAATCCGATCTGCTGTGGAAGATGGAACGATGTTGAAGTCGCTACCTACATCCGACTTTCTAGGTACTCACGCGGATATCCCGAGTTTCCTTACCTTTCCGCTTGGGTTTCCGACCTTTGCGGTTCCTGAAAATTCGAAATTATTAAAAAGTCTCTTCCTCGGGAGCTTCGGGGCGCCGGCCAGGTACCACGGGCATACCAATCAGAACTACGAACCTGCGTGACTACCGGGTAAGCGGTGCGGTGTTTGTCTGCCTCGTGATCGAGAAGTTTCTTGCCCGAGACCGGCGATCGACGGAACCCCTGCAAGCCGGAACAGTGTACGTCACTAAGATTCACCGCCTAGCCAGCCAGCTGCCCGTCCAGGGCTAGGCGACGATCCCTAATAATACAGACCCGATGGATATCAAGGTAAGTCTGAGCGGCAAGAGCGTCCTCTTTGAAGCATTGGAATTCCGCGGCTCGCAGCGGATCCGGAGAGCCCACTGCAGGAACACCCTGCTCTCGAAGCCTCCTTGAGGAGTTTCATATGGAGGTTTCCCTCCCGCATGAGCGACGGAAATCGCTCACCCGGCCCGAAGCGAGCAGAAAAGCTTACCTCGAGGGCAATATACTCCTGCCTGGAATTCGGACGATCGACGGTGCGCCCTCCGATTTGAGGATTTTGAGATGCAATCATGATGTCGATATGAGGCACGTATTTTGGGTGATTCGGTTGGTGGAAACCATCGTCTACGATCCTTCTATGTATATCCCGAGCCGGCGCTCTCACGGAGTCGAGTTCTTGGAAGGAAACTCTTCGTTGTATGAGAGGAGTTTGCGCGAGGTGTGCGGGAAAATCTCCAAAATATTTTCTCTTGGCAAATCTCGACATGCTTACTGCACGTGAATCGAGGGCAGCAGGCTCCGTCCGGTCTCTCTTGCGTGCAATCGTCGCTAGGAGGAGCTGGACACGTCCTGATGGTGCACAGTTCTTCTCCACCATAGCAGCGACAGAGCATGCACGGATCCTCCTTGGGAATGAGTTCACCGTCAGCGACGGTGACGCCGTTGATGAAGCAGCCCGAGCCTGACGATTTCTTGCTATTTTAATCTCGCGCCTATTTTTCCGTTATACGGCAACGGACGATGCCTCTTCTCGCAGCAAGCCAGCTTAAATTACACCGCAGACGATCACGCTCATACATATATTATTCAACACTCCATCAGAAAACTTGCCTTTGGACGGAATAGACTGGTTCGCAGCCACGTAATGACCGTGGGGTAGGAAAAGAGCGTCGTTTGCTCCGAAAGACACAACGCTGTGTTGGGAGTTTGCTGATTTGTTCGAGATTTTTTGGCCTGAAACCGAATCTCGGAAAGTTATTCTCCACGAGCGTGCGACGATCAATCCGCGGACGAAATGAGTCAATTACTGAATTGAGAGAATCGAGAGGAAATTATCGCGAGGTCATATATAGCGAACCATTCCAAACTGACCATTGTGGTGATTGTCGAGTGTTTGCCAACCGAGAGGTGTCCTGCTGCTATGCGGCGAATCGAAAGTTTTTTGTTGACTGCCGAGGCCCTCCCTCGCGGGGTATGGGAGCGGCACGTTCGTTGTGAAAAATTGGGACGATGCAACTGACGGGTTCGCGGTAGATCGGGCGCTACTCGAAAGATCCGCTCTTGTCGTCAGAATCGGTGCGGGCCTCGAATATTGGCTTGTGGCGGGGAAGTTTTCGGTGACGCTCTCGTAGTGGAGACTGGGGGGGCTCGATGGGCTCACGGTGGATTGATCCGATCGACCTTTGGCGAGACCGCTCAGAAGCAGAGTGGAAAATATTTTGATGCCCTCAGCGAAGTCGATGTTCCCTCCAGCTCGCTGAGAGCTGAATGACTTTTTCGGCTTTTCGTTGCTCGCTCCGGGCTGCGCTGTATTTTTTCTCGAATCGAATGCGGAGCTTGTCGTCGGTAACACCGACGCTGTCGTTGGTGTCGACGGCGTGGATGAGGTTGCCGATGTGCCTGCTGCACTCGTTGCCGTCCTATAAATACTCTGGCTTGGAACAGATGACTGAACAGTGGGTTCCACGTCGGTTTTCCGAAGTCCAAAGTCCGTCGAGAATTCGGTTTCCGCTGGGGATGTGCGGCGCGACGGGTGGAACTTGACTTCATTGTTTATAACATCCGATGTCGTAATGATGTACGATGGAGCTGATGAGGTCGCGGGCTCCTTCGATTCTTTCGTAGGTTCGTCAGTCCGCAGGAGACTCGATGGCGTCGATATGATAAGGCCGGGAATAGTGGTAATATCGTCGCCTTGTTTTCGCGTGAGCTTCAGCGACGACTCGGTCTGAGTCATATGATCTTGTTTCTCCTGCAGCGTGAAAATATGAGGAGTGGGCCGCGGCAGCTCAGTCGTCGACGTTGCGGCTGCCGGAGCCGCCGATTTCGTCGACGGTTGTTGCTGCGGCGTCGCAGGTGGCGGGGGGCGCTGCCAAAACGGATTGTCTGACTCCGTAAACTGGTTGAATTCGGAATTTTTCGCGGTCGTTATACCGTCCTCGGTCGTGACCTCGGCAGAATCGTAGGCTACGGTTATGTGCGACCCGAGATTGACTGTGAACGTCGACTTCTTCTTGTTGTTATTCGAATACTTGGACAATTTAGTGTCGGTGTCGGGGAAAGCGGCATAGGTTGAAACCGTCGTTGAAGTCATCGGGATCGGCTCCGAAACGTCTAGCGAATCGTCCGAGGCTGAAGCCTCTATATGCTCCATTGATGCGGTAGCTCGATCGTTCTCCTTGGGTGAGCTTCCCGCGTGATCAAGCTTTTCAACCTGTTCTTCAGGAACGTAGACCGGCTGCAAGTAGTTCTGCCACGATTCGAATGTACTGCTAGGCCTTCCTGCTGATTCCGCTTGGATGGCTCCCGACTTCCCCCCTTGATAGCTATCGCCGATGGGCCCAGGTCCGGCGCGGGTCAAGGCGCTCGTCGTCATCTCGTCACGCGAAATCGTTGCACGGGTCGCTGCGGGCTCCATCGTAGACCCGAGGACAATCTCGGGAGCGTAGAGTAGCTTGGCAGTCTCTGCTCACGGAATTCTCAGTTACACAGAGCAAGGTACAAGCAGAAGCTCCGAATGATCCGCAGAAGGACGAGGCTACTCACCCTCGTCGGTCATGTTGGCTCCATCGGTGTCGACAATTACCTGCAAGTTACATCGGAGTGAGGATCTAGCCAGTGGGTCCAAGCGACGTGTTCGATCACGTTCATTGGGTTGCGCCGAATTTCATGATAAGGAATGTCGCGCTAGGGCTGGATGCCCGTGAAGAGGTTCGAGTACCCGGCGGCCATCGGGTTTCTACCGCGCGTGCGGAGGTCGCGCCCGATCGGCGAGTGATGGCTAAGGGGTAGGGAAAGTTTCAGGAAAGTTCCCCCTAGAGATGGTGTTCACGGAGGGATCTCGCGCGTTCCGATGAATAGAGAATTTTCGGAACAACCCAATGAACGACGCCATCGACTAACCGATCAAGCGTTATTAGGCATCGAAGGAGAAAGACTCTAGCAGAATATTTCCGGTAATCTGCTCTGATCGATGGTCGTTTATTGGCCGCACCTTATTGGAAGCTAGTTTCCATTGTTTTATTGAGGGGAGCTCGGTTGACGGTTTTTTCTGCAGTCGCACCTCGTTCGGAAGGAATCTGATTCTTTCCTAGAGACGGCAATTTATTCATGTTCTTAGCTAGAGGATCGCTCCAGAACCGCTAAATCGCTTCTGCACAGTCTCGTTGCTGATGAGTGAGAGTGCACAACAAGCGATCGGTTCTGCGGGAAATCGATTCGGAGTGAATATTTTCTCTCTGGAGGCGACGTCATCAGGTCCTAGCCCGGCAGCGAATATTTCCCGGATCAGATACGCTCTGATCATCGTTAGCGGCGAAAACATTTCTGAAAAACCGAGCGTGCCCTCCTGACTTCACTGACCTGCTTTTCGAGGGTCGGTGTCTTGTCACTTGGAATCGGTTCGGGACGCATGTCGCGCGATTCATCTCCTTTTGTCGGAAGTAGATCTGCAATGGCTCCAGGAGCGGACGTTGTGGTGGTCAAATAAGCCTCATAAGAATCTCCATCGATTCTCCTGAAGAGATGCGTCTCCCGAATGGAGCCCGGTCGAGGGTCGGGAATAATCTTCAATTGCTCGGTCTCGTTCTTCATGTTCCTAATCTTGTCTGTAACACGATTTTACGAAATTCTCAAAGCTCGGCAACGGAACGGTCTGGAGGATGTGGAGGTCGTACAGCATATCGAGCCGTCAACAAAAGAAGCGGTGTGTTCGGCTAACCGCAGACGTATTCCGTGGGGCAGCAGTGTCCTTCGGGAATGATACCCGTGCAGCCTACGGCTGCCAACGGGCACTCGACATTTGTGCAATTTATTCCGTCCTGAGTGCATACACATGTCTTGCACGCTTCCGATGGTAAGACGGAGCCCAGCGCGTAGGACTGGCCGTCGTGGACACAGGCTGTTTTGAATGAATCGGACTTCAGTACGCTCGAGTTTTAATCGCGTCCCCCGAGAGCTCTCCCCATGGTACTCAATCCGAAGATGATGCAGAATTCTTCGGATGGGCTCCAGAAAACATTGGTCGCAGGGTGAAAATTGAATGAGAGGAGGATCGGCGACCGATGACTCTCCCCTGGAACTCACCCATAGGAGTCCTAGCTGTCGTTGTTGTTGTCGTCGCCATCGCCGATCCCGAAGCTGGAAAGCGACGGAACTGTTGCTCATGCTGCGATTGGGGACAGAACAAGTTCACTCTGCTTATATCTAGAGTTGGATTGGTCGCTAGACTGAGGCGAGATCAAGGGGAATTCCACTCGGAGGAGCTCATAACCCGCTGGTTACGTACGCTTGCAAACATAGTTTGTGGGGCAACAGTCAAAAGGAGATCCATATTGTGGCGTGCAGCCGGGCATAGCAAGAGCGCAACTCGGTCGCACACATCGCTTCCGCCCTCGCAGACAGTAGCAATACTCGCATTGAACCCGTGATATCATCGCGGAACCCTCCATGAACCATGCATCCTCGGAGAAACAAGCTGTAACGACATGCGAAGCCATGCGGTGAATGGAATGATAGGCAGAAATTATATACGTCGCCCTTCCTCGTGAAGTTCGCAATCATGCACGAGGCGCATCATTCGCCCTCTGATCGAATGTTTTGCATGCAAGTGATCCCGATCTGCGGTGCCTTCGACACGATCTCTTCAGCCATGATTACTGCGTCTCGTCGTCCGGTGAAAACTGCTCTATCAGGAGCGGCACAAGCTCATTCCTCACACGAAGCTAAGCGGAGCGACAGCGTCCCCCAGCGTGTGTTCCAGGTTTTCGACCGACATACCAGCGAACAACACACGGTCTGGCATCAATCGGAACTTCGACGCGCGCATAAGGTCAAACTTATCGTCATGGCCTATCCATCGAAGGATGTCGTTTAATTCATCCGGCTGGTCTCGTCAGACGACAGAGAATTTCGATCATCTCGCGCTGCAGTGATTCATCGATTACGGATTGTAAATGACAATTTTAGTTAGTCCGGCCGATAGAAAGAATCGCGAGAGTTAAGGTTCTCTCCTCGATCGAAGTTGCATGCTATTATTTCAGCTCCCGCGGGGCGCCGGAGATGGCTTCGTGGGCGCTCGTTGCCGGCGAGAAGAGCAAGAGTCGAAGTCGGAAATCATCTATTCGGGTCCTGCTCCCAATGGGAACGAATGCTCGACAAATTCCTTCGGTGACGAGGCTGAGCGTCAGGAATGTCGCCACACGCGAACCTTGAGCTCCGCATATTCATGCGAGGCGCACAACGGTGTCTATTAACAATCGAGAAAGTTCTTGTAGTTACTTCACATACCTTTGGCGAGCAGGCCATCACTCACAGCTACCGACTGAGCCGGTTCAGAAGACGCCAGCTTCGGAGATGATGTCACCACTATTGGACTATCCAAGCGACGGCCAGGTAGGCCTTCGTCTGGGACCTGAGAGTCGGAGTTTGGGGCTTAGGCCAGAATGTTATGCACGTCTTCTTGCCAAATCTTAGTCCCAACAGGGAAGGCTTCAAGATGTGAGAAATCTCATTGGACAGTCGGGACTAGCTAAAAAACGGTTTCAAGCTATCCGTGGACCGGTTTGAGTTCGCCGATGCTGAGTCGAGGGCAACAGGAAAGAACCAATCGGTAGTACATATATGATAGAGCTTGCAGACGACTGCACGAGGGAGGGAATCCGAAACTCGGAGTCGAATTGATTTCGCTTAGACCTCTGACCCTTTTTTTTGCAACCAGAGCGGACGATCGAATTTTCGACTGTCAATTGTCTCGACGAACCCTCGTGCGCGCAAAGAATGCCCTATTCCCCGCTATCTGAGTGCCAGGAAGTGATTTCGGAATACGTGGTATACCACGAACGCGGCATACATTGATGAAAAAGCGCGAAAGGCTCCCGGAGAGATACCTAGTGTTAAGAAATTCAGGATCTCCCGTCCTAATCTGCCTTCGCGTGAGTCGCAAGTTCCGTAGACTCGCGCCATAAAGTCATAAATTCAAACTCTGAAGTCGTTCGACTTACTAGCGTTACGGCGTGCTCGTCAAGGAGGAAGTCCGTTCTTTTCCTTTGTGCAATACGTTGAATCAGCGGATTCGTGGATGTCTTTTCAGGAGCAGTTGAGTCGCGTGACAGACCAAAAGGAGCTTTCGTTGCACCGGTCTCCTCGTCTTTGCTCCCGTTCGTTGTGTCCAACGAGTTGACCTCGTTCGAAGTCTCACCGTTTGATGCTATTATGAGAGAGCAGAGAATGAGCTATGAATACCCGGCTCCGCGGTCTGGGAGCTCGGCGATCGGGCTGCCTTGCCGGCAGCAATAGTAGTCGTATAGAATTGAGTAATGAGAGACACGACGCATACCATTATTACAAACTGTTGTTGCACAGCACTGACCGGACTCTCGAGCTGTGAAGCAACCTTCGGGAACGGAGATGATCGCTGGGCAAACCTACGAAAAGAGAGACCTCTTGAGTCACTCGACGGCGGCTCCACATCTGTGCCGGGCAGGTGCATGGCAGTATTGGTAAGGAGTTCTCGGATACTCACTCGCAAATAGCACACCAGGACACCGGCTCGACACGTGCAATTGAGGCAAGGTTCCGGTGTTTTCACAGGACTGCCGTGTTCGTATCGACGTCCAGAGTACTGACAGCCTGTAACGAATTCCGAAGCTCCGAGGAATGTCCCCATAGACTCTCTCGGATACTCGTAAAATATTGTGGATCTCTGAGGGGAGAGCATCGTGGGGAGCGAGGAGTCAGAAGACTGCGGAGTCGACTCACTTGGCGGTCTCCTGGTTGCATTCGGCGACTTAGTCGGGGCGGACGGCTTCTGAGAAAGATAACGAAAAATTAACAAGTCGATCAATCCCAAGCGGAATCGGAGGCTCGAGTCTCTTACGAAACCCCCGTATCAGTGAGCTTCGATGCATCGGGCCCTGAGAAATATTCAATTCGACGCAACATGGACACTGGGAGCTGCGCCGGTGATACGCAATTCGTAACACACTCATGTCCTCGTTCTCGGGCAGGACTTCCATTCAGTTCGACGCCAGGATGGGGTCAAGGCGGAGCTATGCACCGCCCCGTTCGGGAGACCCATGAGCCCGAGAGTATTGTAGGGATTCCGACATCTCTCACCTTTGTAGGAGGCGATGAGTCGATTACTGGTTTCACCGAGGATTCGGAAACTGCGGGCTCCTCGGATGGTTTCTTGTTTTCCATGTGTCGCTCGTACTCTTGGGAGATTTGGGGTCTTTCGTTCCACCATTGACCTTGACGGACTGAGGCAGAGAAAAAGCCTTGCGTTATCATGATCCTAGACAATCGACTAATCGATCGATCCCATCAACAGCGCAGATGATCTTAGTCGATGAACTGGACGACCGTTGAATTATCGGGATAGATCACGGCATCTGGAGAAGGAGGAGGCCAATACATGGCGGCTGCGACGTGGAAATGCATGCCTCCAAATTAACTCACAGTCTGGAATGTCGTCGAATCGGTAGCGCCGTCTGACCCCCTCGACATGAGGCAGCTGCGGTCGACCGTTGGGCTCATGCGCGTCTGGAACATCCGAGGACAACGTTTGAGGGACCGATAACTCGCCTCAATCTCGGTAGCAGTGCATGGTTTAATGGATAGATCTGATCACTCACGAGAGTTCTTGATGTAGATTATCTGAGGTCTTTGGAAATCATCCCGGTTTCCCGTGAAAACCGGCTCTGGTCGCAGCTGCATCCTCGCAGGGGCTTCTTTGAGAGAGCCAGGCTCTGGTCTGGAAGTCAAGATTAGGAGAGGACATTCGCTGGACTGACACACAACGATGCCGGCTAAATTTCCGATCCGAGGTCGTCGGTGTCATCCCGCGGTCGGCCTTGTCCCATCCATTCAGGACGATTCGAGGCAGCGGATTCTTTTCTCAAACGAGGAGATCGTGGGAATTCCGAGAGATTCTCTGCCCCAAGAGCTGGTGCAGGTAGAGTCTTCTCAATCCTCAGAGCGGGAAAGTTTTCGACACTGAACGTTCATCGATCGAAGCAATTGGTACCGGAGTACTGAGATTTAGGTCGTAAGAGCGGTAGATGGTAAATTTATTCCTCCGTTCGAGGAATGAGGCTCTCCTGGCTGAATTAGTTCGAAAATGACAGAGTTTTCCCATTTTGTTATGCGCGTGATCTGCACCATCCAACGCTACGTACCAAAAAAAATTCATAAATCAGATTAAACGTCGCTGGAACACGCCATACGCTGGGCTCACCGTGAACAATCCGGGACCGGCACATATTGCGGAAGCTCTCATTGCTTTAATTCTTATCCTCTTAAGCTCTCCCCGCCGGACTCGAGCACAAGACGCAGTGGCGTTTTGTCCCTCACCAAATGCGTGATGTGAACCACAGACCGGGTCTTCCCACAAAAACGCAAAAACGAGCAAAAGGACCCCGATGTCGAGACAGATTATTCAGGAACGGAATCACACCTTAGTCGACCGAATACTCTAGGGAGGACTCTTAAGGGTTTCTATTCAGTGGATGGAGAATACGAAACAGATCTGGAACTCCAATCGTCCTCATCTGTCGGGGAGTCGTTCCGAAAATCGTGAGAGCGCATTTCCGACGCATTCGAGGTGCAGGGAGCTGTTCGAGCTAACAGGATGCGCCGATCCAGGGCTCCGGAATCGTGGATGGAATTCATGTCTTGGCATAATGTTTGGGGAAGACCCGATCGACTCGCGGCCATGGCAAGGGCATACCGGCCTGTTCCTGAACTATCGGATATCGTTACTCCGGTATCCGATGCCCGCCAGATTCCCACGAGGTTCTTTATCTCAGCTATCGGTAGCGCTCCGAAACAGATTGCACAAAGCGTCGACTCGCTCGAACAACCGTTCCGAAGAGATTCCGAGTTCGCGAATTGAGTCAGGCCTTCCAAGTGTATTTCCCTCCGAGATGGGATCTCACTCGGTTCGCTCCTCATTCCTCCCTCGGCACCAGAGTACGAGCCCATCGGGAAACGCCGTGACGGGATCGGGAAACCGTTCCACAGAATCTCTCAATCGGTCATTTTAGGCACACGGTCACAATGGCTCCTGACTGACCGACGATTTCTCAACGTTCGAGGCGACCGAGGCAGCCCAAATGAGGATGCTTTTAGTTCTATTTGCGGTGCTGGTCTCAGACGAGTTATTCCCTTAGGTCGCTAAAGCGAGAGAATTTTTGTGGAGCTTCTGTTGGCGTGCCGCGCTTGATTACTCTCTCTCTCCAAAGTTTACCTGTCCACAAGTTGAGGGCGTTCTAGATGCGTCTGGGGCGGTGCTGGCGTCTTCTCGATGAATGGAACCTTCGCCGTATTGTGTAGCTGGTCGGTTGTTCGACTCAGTGGAACTGGAAAAGTTGAAAAATGTCATCGAAATTCGAGGGTATTGTCGCTCCGACAAAGACTAATGAGTAATGAGCCTCGCCGCGGCTGTATCCACCCTGATCACGAGCGCACTCAAGTTTCTATGAGAGCCCCGATAGGCTGAAGTAGGAGCCAGACAATGGCTTGTCGATGAGACACTTGTTCACTCTCAGACGAGCGCGCGCTCACACACCGTATTATACCGATGTAAAACGCCGTTGAAGACAATAGTAGTGAACTTATCAGCGCACCCAGACGCTGAGAAGGAAGGGTTCATTGACTTGCTCAAGTGGTTGATAAAAGCGCCTGTTCCGTTCGTCCACAAAAAGCGTCCACAAATCGCTTCGGCAGTTTTCTTGTCGCTAGTTGCCGTCGTGAGTATATCTCTCGAAGAAGACCGAGACACGCGAGAGCTCACAAGTCACGAGTCATCGAAAATAAGAACGAAGTACGTAAGACGTTCCCTGCGACCAGCGATAACTATCCGTCGCTTATCCTAGCCCAACATTCTCTTTGTTGTTGGGTGTCTCTGTTAGTTGTTTCCGAATTCTCGGAGTCGTGAACGACCAGAAAACGGTTCGACCCTCTGCCCGCCATCGGCAGGGAACGCCGGGGATGCGCATACTATGAACAGCATCCGGCGCATATGATGATCTGCCTCAGCACCCGTCAAGCCGCCGAATTTAGGTTTGAAGTTCGAATTTATCGATCGGGTAGACCCTTTCCTGGAAATGTCTGCCTTGGACGAGTCTTAAGAAATCGAGCGGCCGTTCCAAGCGTGGAGCCATACAAAGATCGGGAGGCCGACTCGGAGTAATGGGCAGGCCTGAATCTCGTCTCATGCGTCAACCGCAAGTCGCCCCGCTCTAGGAATGGGGGTACATAAGGTCGACACCAAATTCACCTCTGGACTTCTACGGGGTGAAGACCTTACGCTGAAAGATATCCACTGGCACAGAGTTCATTACCCCTTGCTCTCTGACGGAGTGGTGTCCACTTCCTGATCAGATTGCCTGATCGAGGAGACTGAAGCTGGAGCGATAGGCTCCACGTTGCCTTACAGGAGCCTATGGAAAGCGGTACGGAATGACTTCCGATACATAATTCGTCATGGATGTATCAAACGATAGCGAAGTATTTTGCGCGTAAGTTGGGGGATAGTCAACGCCATCCGCCGAGCGAAACTACTCAAGCTACGCATAAGCGAAGCTGCCTTCGCCGTAGGGTATCCGTCGGTATCGTGAAGCAACACTATCGATCGGCCTCGGAGGCTCGCGCTTGGCCTCACACGCTTAGGCGGGCGAATGAGCAGTTACCTCTCTGGCTAGGCTATTTGTATGCTTGCCTGCCAATGCAACAGACAGCCCCGCAAGAATTGGTGCGGTTGTGGAGTACTAAAGGGGAAAAAGCGAATGCTTTCTGGATGGGTGAGCGAAAGAGTGAGCAGAGCTCCGAAAGTCGGTGAAGGAGCATGAGCAGCAGCTCGGGGAATCCTCCGTGAACCGATAGGAATTCGACTCATGTAATCCCCCCATCCCCCGTCGGGAATGTGCTCGACTACAGCTCAATGATTCACCCCAACTCGAGTCGGGTGACCGGGACCGGATCTTCATTTCCATCCATACGGGTCTTCTCTAGCAGAAAACGCAGCCTTTTTTTCTGGATTTCTCGACTTGAGTGGTATTAGATTGCGGCCGCTCTCGCGTAAGCTTCGCCGGCCTGAGAAAGACGAGAAACTCCAGCGTGTCTTACCCTTCCATCTCAGGGCCTCTAGAATTTTCGCTCACCTGTTCAATCATAATTCCATTTACGCGATATATGACTCGAGTGGCCGCTTATCTTTGTGATCGAATGAGGAATATGGGAGAACGAATAGCGAACGTTGTCCTCATGCGCTTCACATAGCCGACCCCAATCCTCAACGGTTCTGTGAAGCGGTGAATTTCCCACGAACTTATATAACCGCCTGACGAGCAGATGAATGAATAACTCTTCTCCGAACTTTTTTTTGTGCGCGCTGGGAACACTGCAGCTCCTTCGGCGAGTGTGTAGTTTTCTCTTCCATCCAGGCGATCTTCGCGCGGTACGTCGATTGGAGCGACTGAGCGCGAGGAAGACTTTTCCCGTTCCTTCTTTTCTGGTACCAGATACAAAGCAAGCAAATTCCCGCGAGCCGCGATGAATCAACGGACAACTGAGTAAAGAAGTGAGTACTTATTCATCGAGCCCGAGTGTTAAGCGGAAGGTTCATGCTGATGTAAGTCGGCTCCCGGTACTTTTGCCTGCGAGAAGCTTTCAGAAAATCTCTCCCAGGCATCGAGAAGGCTCGCGCCTATTCCATAGATATGGTCAACATGAAATTCGGAACCCTTGTCTGAGCAAAGGCTGTTGTCGGCTTTGAGGCGCCGCGAAAGAAACCGTTGCGTCACGTGAGGCATCTTGTGCACATGATCAATCATGTGTGCGCTGCCGCACCTAGGTCTTAGCCCTGAGGGGAGATGTCGGCTCAGTGCGCCGCCAAGACTTGGGATTAGGTCCGCTCGTCGCTTCAAAGGCACAACATTCAAGCTATAATTCTAAGGAGGAATGGACCTTTCGAGGTCGCGAGGCTCTCAGCTGTCGGGAGAGAGCTTTTCACGGTCACTTCATCACGCGATCCCCCC